>NW_026693427.1:0-7741 GCF_021218885.2 Marmota monax
TGGTGTCGCGACCCCTTGCCCGCAAGGAAGACGCAACTCGAGAATCTTCTTTCAACAGTTTATTCAGGTCCCTGGATATTTCTTCTTCTTCCTCTCGGGTGCCCCTCCCAGCCTTAATAAAGCATCCCAAGCCCCAATGCAAAGCTGCCGCGTGGAACTTTCTCACAGGGTGGTGAAAAATCATGTGCCAACTTTCCCAGATAAGAAGTTGTTTGTCACAGACCACAGCGGAGCCAGCGCCATCTTGTAATGGCGACCATAATCTGCAGAAACGGCAGAAGCGGCTCACCACAGTTCCCCCTTTTTTGTTTTATTAAAACAATACAGGCGAGAGTAGAGGTCCTATCCCACTGTGCAGAAGTGGCTGCATAGTATGGCTCAGTCCTAAGGAGGGCCCTTCCCCAGATCTGAGGCCATATCAGCCGACGCCTTTTTTCGTGGGGCGGGGCGTGGACACGTCGAACCCGCATGCAATAGGACATGCTCTCCTTGAGGTCCACATCAAGGATCACTCAAGTGCAGTGCCTTGCCTCGCATCCTGTATCGTGACGATGGTGGACGAAGGGGGATAGCTGAGGCTGAACTGCGACTGTTTATAATGACAAACAAGTTGACAGCACCCTGAAAGAAAGGCACGAACTTCAAGGCGATAGAAAAGCACTAGTGTGGAAACCCATCTGCGTGCAATGGCAGTAAGACCGGCAGAGTGCAAGGGCTTTCCAACACTAAGAGAATAACAAGGAAAGTCATGTCGATCCCAGTGCAATGTTATAATAACTTGGGGTGTAACGACCATGACAAAGGTTTACTGCTTAAGATGCGCAAGCCAGACTTGAGGCGAGTTGCCATTTTCTAAAGCTGCAAGAGCTTGTATGATCATAGCCTTATCGTGAGCACTGCGGGCCTTAAGGCGACAGAGAAGCCACAAACAGAGTACAACACTGAAGCAACACATTGCACCAAAAATGTCTACTCCCACCCACTCTTTGAAGAAGGAAAAAGCAGAAGATATCCAATCGGTGAATTGACCCAAAGTCACAGGATCGACACGGGTGCTATTCAGAACAGCAATCTGAGTTAGTTGAGACTGGATCAAGTTTTCTGCTTCCATGGACCAGGTTCCGGATAGATACTCTCCGATGATGCGGGAGGCATTTCTGGAATCATTAAATCTGACAGAGGTTATACATAAATGTGCACGTTGATCAATACAACCCAAATGTACTAGGTCAGACAATTCCTCAACTTGAGCTTGAAGCAGATCTATCCTTTGATTAGCAGCTAGAATCCCAGAAAAAATGTGTTGATTAATTCTACTTTGAGATTCAAGTATGGTGGATGTTTGTTGAATAACCTGATTAATAGTGGCAGCAGTTTGTACCTGGCTGGCCATGGCTACTCCAGCTATAACTGCTGCAGCAGCAGACACCGCCACAGCTGTCACTATAGCTGCCGTAATTCCAAAATCTCTACGGGCTCTAATCAGTTCAACAATAGGAAAAGACTCTGGATCTGCAGTAACCGGGATCGGGACAAAAGTTGGAATTTTCATAATCACTGCCGTAGTCCAGGAGCCATTCCAACACGCAGACAAATAACAGGTAATATTAGAACAATTAAGCATCCCCTGTAATATAACATTAGCCAAAAGAAACAGGAACGGAGATTGGAGACGGACTGCTGCGGAGGGTAATGTAGCATTAGATAATTGTGAATTATTTGCAGAAATTTTAAGCCTCCTACCTCGCTCCGAGTCTTGGGTACTGCCAGAAACATTAAACAGCCAACTTTGGACTCCTAATATTTCCCTGGGGAAACACAAGCGCGGACTAGACTAGCCCAATCTGAGGGAGTCATGCAAAATCTAGTAAGTCCCTCCACCTGAGTGAGAGTGAAAGCGGCATCTATGCCATAAGTGCGGACAGATTCTGCCAAGGTTTTAATTAGCTTAAAGTCTAAAGGCTCATGATATCTTCCCTGTTATTGTCCTGAAATACAGGGTATGCAAGTCCCATATCTGTATTAACTGTCCTCCAAACTTGTGCATGAAAAGATCTCCCGGAACCTTGGCTCCCCCCCACATACGGAGGTGGGGCAATCGGCACCATATCTTCTTCTAGATATTCTACCTCCTCCTCCTCAGAGTTTTGTTGACCAATGTTAACTCCCTTCCCCTTCTTACAGTAGGCCTGCGTGCCCTGTGTCTCCTTTTTCTTCTTTTTCATTTTTATCTTATGTAGTTGTTGTAACAATATATCAAGGTCCTCAGAACTCTCTGAGTCGCTTGTGTTCTCAGGCGTTTTTAATTCGGTCAAGTCTGGGTAGAGCCTTCTCCTATTTTTATCTTCAGGCTCTTTTGCCTTCTCACTACTGTTACTTTTAATACTCTCTGCCACTTCACTACATGATCCTTCAGATTTTTCATCATGCAATTGCTCAAGAATAGCTTGACCCTCACTCACAGCTTCCTGGCATTTACCATATGTAAGGCAACCACGGACCATTTTCCAAAGGGGTATCACCCCACCCTCTAATATGCCCTGCTCAGAAGCAAAGTCAAGATCTTTGCCTAATTTATCCCAACTAGGCACAGTAAGGCTGCCCGAAAATGCAAACCACGGTGCAGCAATATCTATCTTCTGTAAAAATCTCTGTAAAGTACTATGTTTCACTTCCAGTCCCTTGGAACGTAACAGGCCATCTAGGGCCAGGAGAAGCGGACTTGAAGATGCGGCACCCATGACACAACAACAAAGGAAGCACAAAAAAAAAGAAAGCGAAAGTAGGAGCGAAAGTACACAGTGCAGCTGCAATAAAATGTAAGGCTCTCTCTTTCATTACAGAGGAGCTGCCCCGCTTTGGTCGCGGATCCCACTTACTAGGGACTAACCCTGCTTTGATCGCGGATCCCACTTATTGGGACTAACCCCGCTTTGGTCGCGGATCCCACTTACCTGGGACTAACCGGTGCACCACCCCTGACTGCTGAAAGTTCTGGTTCCCGGGTCTCGGCACCACTTGTCGCGACCCCTTGCCCGCAAGGAAGACGCAACTCAGGAATCTTCTTTCAGCAGTTTATTCAGGCCCTTGATATTTCTTCTTCTTCTCGGATGCCCCTCCCAGCCTTAATAAAGCATCCCAAGCCCCAATGCAAAGCTGCCGCGTGGAGCTTTCTCACAGGGTGGTGAAAAATCATGTGCCAACTTTCCCAGATAAGGAGTTGTTTGTCACAGACCACAGCGGAGCCAGCGTCATCTTGTAATGGCGACCATAGTCTGCAGAAACGGCAGAAGCGGCTCACCACAAACTGGCAAAGGAGAGAAAAAAGGCACATCCAACATATGGGAAGAAAATTACATAAATGAACTATTAGGAGCCAAATGAGGGAAATGCAGAAAGGAATAGGGAATGAACAGGTGGTTGAAATGTTGGTGACATAGATCAAGAGAACTTAAAGTGGCCTCTGGGTTTTCCATTATGAGTGTCATTGGTCATATTTAAAGGCAAAGTTTTGCTGGAGGAGTGGGAACAAACTGTTACTTGGAATGGTCCTGAAAGAAAATGGAAAAGGAAATATCTTTCTGAGGAGTTTATTATAAGAAGAAGAGCAATGTTTTAATACTCAATTTTGAAGCAAGATTTGAGAGATGGTTTCTTTTTAAGGTGGGGAAATAAATACCATTTTTGCATATTGATAGGAGTGATCAAATAATGAGGGGGAAATTGAAGCTGCCAAATGAGGGACTTTATTTAGTGCAATGTTCTTCATGAGGCAAAAGGGAATAGAACCTAGTTGGAGAAGCGAAGTGGTTGCATTAGCTAGAATTATACAGAGACCTTGCATAGAAATGGATGATAAACTGTCACGAATGCGTGGGTGGAGATGAATGTGTGAGAGGGTGATTTTTAAAAAATTTCCTCTGAATCGATTGTTCTTTGATCACGAAAACTGAAATAAAGGCAGAGCTAAGAATAAGAAAGGAATCACATGGGTAGAGAAATGAACAGGAAGGTATGATGTAGTCATTCAGAAGAGCAGAATCATGGAAGAGGAAAATTTATATATATATATATATATATATATATATATATATATATATATATATATAGCAGGAAGTGTTAAGGACCACTTGAGGTTAGTGATAATGACATTAAAGTGAGAATAACACCACTGTTTAAAAAATATATTTTTCCTTGAGACCCATTCAGTTAGAGGGCTACTTGTCTAAAGTTGGTTTAGAGATAGGAAAATGTTAAATTTGATCAGTGTTATGTTTTATTCAAGTGAATATGTCAATAAGGGGCAGGGGAGAAAGATGGTGATGTATGAAAATGATTCGAATAACTGACTAAGGACGGAAGTGAGGTCATGAGGCAAATAAGAAGTGACAATCAAATCCACAAGTCCAAGGTACTGGAGATTCTGGTAGAGCCAAAGAGTGCCAGAATATGAAGTATAGGAGTTGTAGTTGGACATTTAAAGGCACATAAATAAGATTGCTAAAGGGACAAAAGTTACTAATAAGCCTAGCTAGGGAAGAAAAGAGGACAGGATACTTGGAAGAATGGAGATACAGAGCAGGAGGTTCATACCTGCAGTTTTAAGGTACTAGAAGAATTATGATGGTTTGAATGATCTAGAAAGGGTAGCATATATCCTGGATATAAAATACACAAAATTGAGCAGAGAAGCCTCAGTAGTTTGTGGACAAAAGCACCAAAGAAGAGTACACTGGAGAATCTGAAACATGAGACAAAACGTTTAGTATATTTGACTTATTTCTTTGCTTCACTGTCCTCTTAGTAAAAGATAAACTACATGAGGACGCATATTTTTGTGATTTTGTTGACTGCTCATTTACTGGTACTAGAAAAGTGGCTGGCATACAGTGTAATGTATTTGTTGAAAGAGTAAATCATGATAAATTAAAATTTAAAAAACTATCTCAAAAACAAAGAGTAGATGACAGGTATATTATTTTGGATATTTTTGCATTTTTTTCAAGGTTTATGGTGATTCAGAGGAAGTGCAAAGTGTTCTACTTTTAAAGGGTGAATCAGAAAAGCCTTCTGAGAAATGATGATTCATAAACTGAATTCCCAGAATATGGTTACATGTTGTCAAATACAAGTGAAGAGAGAAAGAGGGGTGACTATTATTCCAGTAAAATAAATTTACAGAAAAGGGAGGAGGTAATTTGAGACAGGAAGGAAATATCTTATGCTTCTAAAAAGTAAATTTATTAATATTTTACAATAAGAAGGGACACTAAAAAATAAAAAAAATGTATTGACAAAAATGACAACATTTACAATCTGTGTATTCAGAATTGATTATTATCTATTGATAATTTTTATATATCTATATATACACATTAATGGATTTTTAAAATACTGATGTTATACACCAACAGAAAGTTTTTTATTCTCTTTTAATATGTACAAATATGCTTAAATATGTTTTGAAATGGCATATTAGTGATGAGGGTTTGGGGTTGGAATACATGATCTATTCAAACATTTCCTTGTTTATTTTTCCTTAGGTGGTTGTATTAGTCAGGGTCCCTCAAAGAAACAAAAACTCATCTATCTATCTATCTATCTATCTCCCTCCCTCCTTCCTCCCTCCCTCCCTCTATTCATCTTACTACCTATCTAGAGAGAGAAAGAAAGGGAGAAAAAATTTAAAGAATTAGTTCATGTGATTTTGGAGGCTGGCAAGCCTCAAACCTGCAGGGCAGAGTGCAGTCAGGAAAGACCTGATGACCTGATGTTTTAGACAGTCTGTGGCAGCATTTCTGTTCCATTGAGAAACCCCAGTCTTTTCTCTTTTGTTCTTCAACTGACTGGATGAGATCTCTCCACATAAGCAAGGGTAATTGATTTATTGTGAGTCCAAAGATTTAAATGTTAGTCATATCTAAAGAAATCTTTTCACAGCAATAGGTAAACTAGTGTTTGCACACACACAAAAAAAATGGATACTATGGCCTCGCCCAGTTGACACACAAAATTAACAACTGTAATGGTTTACAATTGACTTGTCATTATCATGCAAAAACTGTCTTTATGGGTATGTTATTTATATAGGGTATGTTTCAAAAATGTAACTGTCAGGAAAAGATGTTTCGTGTTAAACATGAAATATATTGCCATCCAAAAAAATGGTATATCAATTTACACTCAAACAGTCTTTGAGTTGCATGATACATTTTAAAGATTTTCCTGTAATTCTCTGTGACTACTCATCATAGATTCTATTCTTTCATTTATTCACTGTTCAATCAAATATATAATTATTGAGTGCCTTCTGTTCTTCAGGCATTGGGGAAGTAATCATGTAATTAAGTCATTGTCCTTGAGGAGTTTAAATCTAGTGGGGGAAATTCATACAGATAATCATAAATCATGTGGAAAGTGCTATCATTGAAGTCTGTACAGGATATTTTGGCAGCATTCAGTAAGTTCTTCTCATTTTTCTTAGAGTTTGGAAGGAAGGAACATCCAAGTTGAGACTTCAAAATTAAAAGAAATCCTATGAAAGAAAAAGGGATGGCATTTAGAAAAAAAAACATGAGCAAAGACTCAAAAAGAGAATTTACTGTGTCCTTGGGAAATCCATACATAGTTTCATATTGGTAGAGCATAAAACATAGAGTCAATCATTGAAGAAAATGGGACTGCAGAGTCAGACTAGGATTAAATGGGGTGACCTTGGGCTATATTGATGAATTTGTGTTTTATGTACTAGGAGATAGAGGCATTGGACAGGGTGTTATGCACAGTGAGAAAATGATCATATTCTAATGACTGATGCATTGAGGAGTACAGAATAGTGATAGGCAACTGGAGAATGTTAGAAGTAAGGTTAAAGTGATAGGTAATGGCCAGACAAAAGAAAGACCTTATGTGGATAAGGAACTTTAATTTATCTTACTTGAAATGCATGACTTCTAAAAGAGAACTGATATAATTAAATTTAAATTTTAGAAAAAGCTCTTTTGCAATGATAGCAAGGTAGGAGGGATAGGGCAGTGGGTTTGCCAATTTAATGCATTGTTAGTTAATTGTATTAGCTAGACAAAAGATTGCTATCTATAAATATTAAAGATATTCTATCAATTTGTAAGTAAAAAGCAACCAACCCAAATAAAAATAACATTGGTTTTCTGTATTGTCCAAATTTTCTATAATCAGCATGTATTCCCTTTGTGAGGTTGTGAGAAATCCCAGAAAATCGTAAGACTTGCTTACACATTCTGAGCCAACTGGAAACTGTAACAAGAATCAGTAGTGAAAGAGTAAAATGTTAACTTTATTATTGATGAAGTTGAAGTATCTAAGGAACATGTTTTTTAAGTCTATCTCTGCATTAGAAGATGCCATACTAGAAGGACTAGGTAATGGATCGTGAGCACATGTTCCTAGGCCACAACACTTCTCTGGAAGGTCAAGGAGCAAAGGGATGGGAAGAGAGTCATTTTCTGCTTTTATTTTTCCTTCAACCTATTAGACTTAACCTCAAGTCAATAACTGACCAGTAGTTTCATAGCTAGGGTTACCATCTATTAAAATGCTATGGCTCCAACCTCATGAGGACCAGAGACATCTACTTTAGATCTATTCCTGCTTGGACCATTTGTCAGCAATGTAGATTAAGGGAAAACTCTGAAATAAGCAAGATTTATCTTTTAGTTAAGTTTCTTTCAGGGTCATTTTGTTCCCAAGGCTGAGGATTAAA
>NW_026693428.1:0-24266 GCF_021218885.2 Marmota monax
TGCCGCAGTCTGGCTGGGCACAATCAGGAGCCACTTGTCAAAAGAAACTAACTTTATTTTTAGAACCACACACGACAAACAAAATAGTCTCTCAGGAAAAACCCTCAGAGCCTCAACTGCCACCACCAGCTTTCCCCAAGCCTCTCTCTCCCACACAAGCTTCTCTCCACCTCCCACAATCCTCCTGCTCTTGAGGCCGATTGGCTGGGTCACGTGGGCGGAGCCAAAAAAGTCCCCCAATGAGCAGCTCCGTGGTCTGAAAGGGCAGGGAAACAGTCCAATGAGCATCACCGCAGAGGAGCCAATCAGCTAGATGTTGCTGGGGCCGAGGAGCCAATCAGCTAGATGTTGCTGGGGCTGCTGTGAGCCAATCATCAGCTGGCAGTCTGAAAGTTTGCTGGGGCCCCTTCGGCTGTGGCTCTCAACATCTCCCCCTCTCTGTTTAAACAACAAGCATGTGGCTTAGGGACCGTGCCTGTTAGGCAGTCCAATTCAACATATGGTCCTTACCCGTCATCGGATGAACTGACCTCTAGGCGTCAGCCTCCTGTCTTAGGTTGGTACCACTGCAATTGGATCATACCCGTCACTGACTACCGGTCCAGCATACAGCCATACTTGTGGATAGGCCTTTGCACCTGTGGGGGGGTGAGGTTCTTTGCCTCACCTCTGTTGGCCCCCAAATTTTAGACCATCACTAGTAGAGGAGGATGCAAAATGCCATGACATTAAGCCAATTGAGGGCTCCTTTGAAAAATTGTACCACCGGTGACATCATCAGCAAAAATACCCCAACACTACCATAAGTCACTGCACCAACAGATAGTTCACAATGCATACAGGTGAGCTCACAATGTGTCCAGGCAAGTTCTGCAAGCAGTTCAGTGATGGCTATTGTAGAAGCTGTAGATTGGTTTTATCTTTGACTTCACCAGCACTGGGATGAAGATAGGAATTCTGGCAATAATGGCTAAAGAAAAAATTATGTAACATTCCAGAAGGCACTAAAAGAAAACAATTTTCTTAACAATTTACATTGTCTTCACCGGCACTGGGATGAAGATAGGAATTCTGGCAATAATGGCTAAAGAAAAAATTATGTAACACTACAGAAGGCACTAAAAGAAAACAATTTTCTTAACAATTTACATTGTCTTCACCGGCACTGGGATGAAGATAGGAATTCTGGCAATAATGGCTAAAGAAAAAATTATGTAACATTACAGAAGGCACTAAAAGAAAACAATTTTCTTAACAATTTACATTGTCTTTAAGAGAATTATTAAATATAATGAAAAGGAAAGGTGAAAGTAAACAAACAGATCTGTTAACCTTCTTTTTTGTTTACATATTAAAACAATCCTCAACAGTTGTTTACCCAATTTAAATTAAACCATATAAATCACGTGAAAAAAAATATTTGGATCCATTTTATCATGAGCGCTCATCATATATGATATATGGACATACGTACATTCAAACATATAACACAAAACACAAGTGTGCACACATAATATAATACATACAACACATAACATTATAGTAAAGGCCTTATAACTTTTTACAGGTGAAATCTCCATTGCAATGTTTAAAAACTCTATAGTCAAAAAATAGAACTGATCAGCAAAACATTAACCTAGGTCTGTATGAGCTCAAAAAACAAAATAGAACTTCATGATATGGCAAAGGGCAATAATAAAATAGATATTGAAAAAAGCATCCTGGTTCTGTTGCAGATGTAAGAATAGCCAAACTGGAGTTTTGGATATCAGTTGTTATGGATTTGAGCCAAATCATCTTCTTTTTGGTCTGTAGAAATCGCTTTAGTTAATCTTTCTGGAATCCAAATCGGCTGCTGTTCTCCCTGTGGAAACACATAAACAGACCCCCGACTCCAGACAATCACTGGGTCAGGACCTTGGTTAATCTCTCTGGAATCCAAATCGGCTGCTGTTCTCCCTGTGGAAACACACAAACAGACCCTCGACTCCAGACAATTACTGGGTCAGGACCTTTCCATTGTCCTGTTAGAATATCCTTCCAAAGTACCTTGGGCTTATGTACATTTTTTGGACACATATGCCTTTCCGCAGCACTAAGTCCTGATGAATCCAAATTTAAAAAGTTTAGAGTAAAAAGGGTTATTTTAAGTTTATCTTTGGGGAATATATACCCCTTCCCAATTCCTTCTTTTTGCTTTAATAAGTACATTTTAATAGTTTGATGAGCTCTTTCAACTATGCCTTGTCCCTGTGGATTGTATGGGATTCCTGTTATATGAGTAATGCCAAATGTTGAGCAAAATTGTTTAAAAGAGGTAGAAGTATAACCAGGGGCATTATCTGTTTTTAACTGTTTTGGAACACCCACAGTGGCAAAATTTTGTAAGCAATGAGCTATAACATCTTTAGTTTTTTCTCTGGCATGAAGGGAGCCCATCAAAAATCCAGAAGAAGTATCAACTGTAACATGCAAATATTTTAATTTTCCAAATTCTGGCAAGTGTGTGACGTCCATCTGCCAAATATGGTTAGGTATCAATCCTCTAGGATTGACTCCAAGATTAACTTGTGGTAAAAAGGTCACACAATTTTGACATTGTTTTATTATTTGTCTAGCTTGTTCCTTAGTTATTTTAAAACGCTTTTGTAAAGTATTAGCATTGACATGGAACTTTTTATGAAAATTTATAGCTTCTTCTAGTGTAGAGAAAATATGTATGTCATGTGTAGTTTTATCTGCTAAATCATTGCCCAAACTAAGGGCTCCAGGCAATCCTGTATGTGCCCTGATATGTCCTATAAAGAATGGATCTTTTCTGTCCCAGATTAGACTTTGTATAGTGGAAAGCAAAGAGAAAACAGTAGAAGAAGGGGAAATCCTACCAGCATCTTCAAGAGATACTATAGCATTAACTACATACTGACTATCAGAAAATAAATTAAATACAGAATCTTTAAACATCACAAAAGCTTGTAAAACTGCATTAAGCTCTACCTTTTGAGCTGATTGCTTGGGTACTAAAAATGTAAAAGTTTGATCAGGGGTAACGACTGCTGCTGTACCATTATTTGACCCATCAGTGAATATATTTGGAGCATTCATGATAGGTGTTTTTCTTGTCATTTTTGGAAAAATTACAGGATGCAATGACCAAAAAGACAATAAAGGATTAGATGGTAAGTGGTTATCAAATGAAACATTAGATTTGCACATGATTATTGCCCAAGTATTTAACTCATTAGCTAACTCATCAATTTGATTCATAGTATATGGAGTAATAATTTTATTGGGAGAAATTCCAAACACTCCCTTTGCTGCTTTTATTCCTTTGAGTATTAATTGTCCTACAGCCTCAGGATACCTAGTAAGAATAGTGTTAGGAGAATAAGATAAATGTATCCATAATAATGGACCTTCTTGCCAAAATACTCCTGTAGGAATATTTTTTCTTGGTAGTACAATAAATAATAAAGGCAAACTTATATCAATTCTATCCAAATGCATATTTTCCATATATGTTTCAATGATTTTTAATGCCTTTCTTGCTTCAGGCGTTAACATTCGGGGTGAATTTGGATCTGATGGACCTTTTAGGATATCAAATAAAGGTCCCAACTCTCCTGTTGGTATACCTAAATAAGGCCTTATCCAATTTATGTCTCCTAATAACTTTTGAAAGTCATTAAGTGATTTGAGTTGATCTACTCGTATTTGAATTTTTGGTGGACGGACCATGGTTGAGGATAATAGAACTCCTAAATAATTAATTGGAAAATTTAATTGTACTTTATCTATTGCTATCTCTAGATTATAATTTTTTAATAAGTTTGTAAGTGTGGCATAACATTCTAGCAATGTGTTTTTATCTTTGTGTGCTAATAATACATCATCCATATAGTGAAATATTTGTAGTTCAGGATTTTGATTTCTAAGTGGCTGGATTACTTTGTTAACATAAATTTGACACATAGTTGGGCTGTTAGCCATCCCTTGAGGGAGTACTTTCCATTCATATCTCTGATCAGGACCTTCATGATTCAGTGCAGGGATAGTAAATGCAAAACGTGGACTATCCTCAGGATGAATTGGAATTGAAAAAAAAAACAATCTTTAATATCTATAACTAAAACATACCAGGTTTTTGGCAAAGCAGACAACTGAGGAATCCCTGATTGAGCAGGTCCCATAATAACCATCTCATTATTAATGGCTCTTAAATCTTGCAATAATCTCCATTTACCAGATTTCTTTTTGATGACAAAAATGGGAGTATTATGGGGAGATACAGAAGGTTGTATATGTCCTTCTGCTAATTGTTGTTTGACCAGGTCATGGGCTGCTTGTATCTTTTCTTTAGTCAGGGGCCACTGAGGAACCCATACTGGTCTTTCTGATTTCCAAGTAATTTTTATTGTCTCAGTGGCCCTTTCTGAAAATCCAACCCATGTCTGTCTGTTCCTTGATCTATTTGTATTGGTGCTGCTATACCTTGTTCTTGTTTTTCTAATCTTTTTCCTTTCCTAAAACCTTGTCTAGTCATAATAGTGGGTGCATTTTGGTTGATGTTATTTGTTAATGTCAAACCTAATTGATCTAGGACATCTCGTCCCCATAAATTTACGGGAAGATGATCCAATACATATGGCTGTATAGTTCCTTCACATCCTTCAGGATCCTTCCAATCTAATACCATTGCACTTCTATGGGGATTAGTCGCCACTCCTAGGCCTCGAAGCGTTTGAGTGGCTTGTTGTAATGGCCAATGTTTTGGCCATTCTTGACGAGAGACGATGCTAAGGTCTGCACCTGTATCCAGTAGCCCATTAAATTCATGTCCTTGAATATTTAGTTTTAGCATGGGGCGAGAATCTAAATTTAAAGAAAGCATAGCCCAATCTACACCTGTGGAGCCTAATCCCTTGGAACCTCTTTCTACAGTACGACTGGAAAATTTATCATGTAGGCTGGGTATTATTAGTAACTGTGCTATTCTATCTCCTGGTGAAATTACTGATATACCCTTTGGAGGACTGGCTATAATTTTTATTTCACCTTCATAATCGGGATCAATTACCCCAGGACTTATCATAAGTCCTTTTAGAGTAGAAGAGCTGCGTCCCAATAATAAGCCTACTGTTCCTTTGGGAAGAGGTCCTTTCACCCCTGTGGGAATGATTTGAACTCCCATCTCTGGAGTTAGTACTGCTCTGGCGGAGGCGCAGATGTCCAACCCTGCGCTCCCTCTGGTTTGTCTGATGAGGGATCTGATGGACAATGTGTCCTGGGCACTACCCTGATGGGGTTGCTGGGTTCCTCCAGTGCTCCGTATATTTGTGGTTTGGGGCCCCGGAGCATTGGGCCCCCCTGTCCATTTTTTGGCAATGGAGCCCAATGCCTTTCTCCACGATATCGTGGATAAACACCTGGTCCTTGTTCGTTTTTTGATAATGGAGTACCCTCTATGGTGGTTTGAGAACGGCATTCATTAGCCCAATGTCTCCCTCTACGGCATCGTGGGCAAATACCTGGTATTCTACTCCTTTGATACCTAGTTTTGTTAAACCCTCCTCCAATGGGGCAATTCCTTTTAAAATGTCCTGTTTGTTCACAATTGTAGCATGTTCTTGGCCTGGCATCTAAAGCCTGTTTTACTGCAGCTGCCACAATTTGCCCTTGTTCATTAATGTCTCTGGCATCTAAAGCCTGTTTTACTGCAGCTGCCACGACTTGCTCTTGTTCATTAATGTCTCTACATAATTTAATATATGTGTTTAAATCTTCATGTTTCCATGGTCTAATGATATCTCTGCACCAACGATTCGCTTGCTCATAAGCCAGGTGTTTTAGTAATGGCATTGCTTGTTCTGTATTCCCAAAAACTCTGGTAGCTGTTTGAATAAGCCTATCTACAAATTCAGCATAAGGTTCATTAGCTCCTTGTATTACCTTAGATAATTGACCTTGTAAACCTCCATGTCCTTGTAAAGTCTTCCATGCCTTAATTGCATCTGCAGCAATTTGTGCGTATACGCCAGGATCATATGCAATTTGTTGCTGCTGATCCTCATAAGGTCCCTTTCCTAACAACATATCTAGATTTCTCTGAGGATAACCAGCTGCTGCATTTCGCCTAGCCGTCTCCTTGCAAAATTCCTCATTGGCAACCTTCCATAACAGGTATTGTCCTCCATTTAGCACAGCTTTACACATATTAGCCCAATCTGCTGGCGTCATGTTCAAGTTGTTAATGGATTCGACCAAGCTTACAGTGAAGGGTGCTTGAGGACCATAGGTTGTTACAGCCTCTTTTAGCTGCTTCACTGTTTTGAAATTTAAAACTTGGTAAAATCGCTGCCCTCCTGCCTCAAATACAGGGCATGTTAATATTTGAGACCTTGTCTCAGGATCCCAACTATCAACTGCGGGGGTTGGGGGCCTCCCAGCATATGGAGGTGGCGCTGTTGGTTGGACACTTACGCCCTCTGGTGATAGAAAGGTGTTAGTAGCAGTCTCCTGTAGAGGTGGTGCTGTTGGTTGGACACTTACACCCTCTGGTGATAGAAAGGTGTTAGTAGCAGTCTCCTGTTGTAACTTTCCCCCTGATGGCTTTTTCTGTTTTACACTTTCTTTCTCTGTCTGACTAGCTTGAGAGGCCTTCTCTTTTACTTGAATCTTTTCCTCTGTCTGACTAACTTGAGAGACCTTCTCTTTTACTTGAATCATTATGTCTTCTCCTTCCTCTACCATTGTCTGAACTGAAGGCTTTGGACTAAGCAAACAAGATACGAATGTCCACAATGGCAATGTGCCAACTGGCAGAGTCCCTGGGCTTTTCTTTTCTATTCTTTTTAAATCTTCACCATGATGGTTCCATTGTGATATATTTAACAACTCCTCCTTAAAAAGCCATGGGCTACATTTTTGTATTGTATCAACGTATGCCCTGATTGTTCTTGATTTTACTGAGATGCCTCCTTCCTCTAACAATTTACTTAACACTCTTTCAGTTTGTTTTTTACTAATTTCTGATCCCGTATTTCTACTATAATAAAACCCAACAAGATAACGCCTAACAAAACTGAAACTGAGTGAAACAAAATTGGAACAACACAAAATCATTATAATAGCCTCCTGAAATGTCCATCCGTCCTTTCTCCCTATCTGTTCCTCAAATGTGAGCGGTTTTTCTTCCATCTTACACATCTCCAGGGACAGGCAACTTAAAACAAAAGTGAAACAAAATAACAAAAGAAGAATCTTAAAATGGCTACCCATCCTCTCGCCCTGCCCTCAGGGGCGAGCAGTTCACTTACCCTCAGTCGCTCCCCGTGCGAGCCACCAAATGCCGCAGTCTGGCTGGGCGCAATCAGGAGCCACTTGTCAAAAGAAACTAACTTTATTTTTAGAACCACACACGACAAACAAAATAGTCTCTCAGGAAAAACCCTCAGAGCCTCAACTGCCACCACCAGCTTTCCCCAAGCCTCTCTCTCCCACACAAGCTTCTCTCCACCTCCCACAATCCTCCTGCTCTTGAGGCCGATTGGCTGGGTCACGTGGGCGGAGCCAAAAAAGTCCCCCAATGAGCAGCTCCGTGGTCTGAAAGGGCAGGGAAACAGTCCAATGAGCATCACCGCAGAGGAGCCAATCAGCTAGATGTTGCTGGGGCCGAGGAGCCAATCAGCTAGATGTTGCTGGGGCTGCTGTGAGCCAATCATCAGCTGGCAGTCTGAAAGTTTGCTGGGGCCCCTTCGGCTGTGGCTCTCAACATTCAGGCATGGGGACTGGAGCCCAAAGGGTCAGGGCTGGGGAAGGCTGGGTTGGGGTAGGTGCAGCATGCAGAGCCAGAGGGCAGGGGAGGGGATCTCCAAAGCCAAGTCCAGCACCCACTCCACTGCCAGGTATCAGGGTTTTGGCATCAAAGGGGGCCCAGGTGAGGGGCAGGGCTGTGTTTCCCATAGGGAGCCTTCAAGACACAGAATCCAGCCAATTCCACTCCTCTGCCCCAGTGAGTAGATCCTTAGAGAGGAACAGGGACCAAAGGGGGGGCAAAGGAGGGCACTGTGTGGGGATACCTGTGTCCTGGAGCAGGGGCGGGGATGGCTATGTGGGTGGGGAGCTAAGACCCATTAGAGGAGCCCAGGCTAGAGAGAAGCAGGGTGAGTGGAGGGTCCGGGCAGTGCCAGATACCACAGCACAAGGGGAACTGACTAAAGGCATAGGAGGGGGCCTGAGCAAGGGACCTGAAATCAAGGGACATAGACAGGGACAGCATCCTCGAGAAGGGCAGCCAGGGGCTCAAGCAAGGAGCCAGGCCCAGGAATGCAGAGCCAAGTGTCAGGGACCCTGCAGGGCTCGGGAGGGGAGGGAGTGGAGAGAGGGGCGCAAGTGGCTCAGGGGGTGGAAGGCTCAAGGCCCAGGTCCACTGCAGGGTGTCAGAGTTTGGGAGCAGGGCCTGCGCTGAAGGAGGACAAAGGGCCCAGGCAAAGGGCAGGGCTATGTTTTCCCAAAGGGAGCCTGCAGGGCCAAGAGGCCAGGTCCACTCCCCTGGTCCAGGTGAGCATCCTGGGAAAGAGATCAGGAAAGGGGGCCTGGCAGGGGCAGGGACGAAAGGAGGGCAAAAGGAGGGCACAGTGTGAAGGGCCGGAGAATGGTGCTGGTGGCATGGGGGCCAGGAACCCAGAAAGGAGCCCAGGAGGAGGGTCCATGCCAAGGGAGAGCAGGGAAGGGCAGGGTTGGGCAGGCAGGAGGCACCAGTGGACTGCAGTGCAGAAAACCAAGGGGAGCAGGGAAGTGGCCCTAGCAAGGGGTCCATAGTCAAGGCGAAGGACAAGCGGAGCAACAAGGGCCACCAGAGGCTCAAGCAAGGAGCCAGGTCAGGGAATGAAGAGCCAAGGGCAAGGGCTTGGGAAGGGGGCTCAGGACAGTGTTCAAGACTTGGCAGGGAAGGCAGGGGATCCATGAGGGGGCAGTCAGGCTCCAGGCCCAGGCACCTCCAGGTTTCAGGGTTCCTGGTGCAGGATGAAGCACCCAGGGAGAGCAAGGGGCCCAGGTGAGGGGCAGGGCTCTGTTTCCCATAAGGTGACCTGGCTCAGATGAGAATCCAGGGCCAGGGACCTGGCAAAAAAGGCCTGTCAAGGGAAGGGGGCCAGGAGGAGAGCGACGGGAAGGCACGCCAGAGGGTCCGGGTGGGTGCGCAGAGGGGTGAGAGCCAGGACCCAAGCCAGGCATCCAGTCAAGGGACTCACCCAACCAATGATGATTAGGGACCAAGGAGCAGGAGACCTGTGAACACCAGGGGAAAGACAAAAGGAAGGGGAGGAAGGGGCTGCATGAGGACCAGGAGACAGAGGGAAGCACAAGGGGCATGTAGGGCAGCCCACTGGCAGGACCAAGCAAGGATCCCCAGGTCAGACCCAACATGAAGAGACTCCACGCTATGCCAAGGGACATGAGGAACGCAGTCAGGGGCTCAGGCAAACACCCAGGCCCAGGGAATGGAGCGCAAAGGGTTAGGGTTAGGGATAGCTGGGTTGGGGTAGGGGCAGCATGCAAGGCAAGAGGGCAGGGGAGGGAAGGGAGGGCATCGCTCAGGGCTGGGTTGGAGCAAGTCCCATGTTAAATGCCAGGCCTCAAAGTTCAGGCTGTGAAGGGGACTCAGGTGAGTGGCAGGGCTGTTTCCCATAAGGAGGCTTTAGGGCGCACAGGCCAGCCAATTCCACTCTTTTGCGTGAGGTGAGTAGATCCTCAGAGAGGGAAATGGAGCAAAGGAGGGGCCAAAGAGGGTACTGTGAGGGGATACCTGGTGTGCAGATGTAGGGATGGGTGGGCTGTAGGACCCATTCCAGCAGCACAGGGTAGGGAGAAGCAGGGGGAGCGGAGGGTCCCGGCACTGCCAGGATACCACAGCTTGAGGGGAACAGAGGGGAGGCACAGGAGGGGGCCGGCAAAAGGTGACTGAAACCAAGGGAAAGGGACTGGGTTCTTGAGAAGGGTGGCCAGGGGCTCAAGCAAGGAGCAGGGCCCAGTAATGGAGAGCCAAGTGCTAGTACCTGGGCCTGGGTGAATGAAAAGGGATATGGATGGGGGTAGTGAGGGGAGAAAGGGGAGCAGGTGGCCCAGTGGGAGGAGACCTCAAGGCCCAGGTGCACTACAGGGTGTCAGGGTTCCGGAGCAGGGCCTGGGCTAAGACAGGCCAAAGGGCCCAGGTAAGGGACAGGGCTATGTTTTCCCAAAGGGAGCCCACAGGGCCAAGAGGCCAGGTCAAGTCCCCTGGCCCTAGTGAGCATCCTGGGAAGGGGATCAGGAAAGCGGGCCTGGCAGAGACAGAAAGGACAGGTGGGCCAAAGGAGGGCATAGCCTAAAGGGCTACAGGGAGGGTGTGTGGGGCGGGGACCAGGACCCCAGCAAGGAGACCAGGCAACGGACCTAGAGGAGGGCCCAAAGCCAGGGAGAGCAGGGAAGGGCGAGGCCGGGAAGGTTAGGCTGCACTAGGATACTGCACTACAGGGAAACCAAGGGGAGCATGGATGAGACCCTAGCGAGAGGCCCTCAGACACAGCCCAGAAAAGCATGGAGCAAGAAGGGTCACCAGAGGCTCAAGCAAGGAGCCAGGCCAGGGAACGGAGAGCCAAAGGCCAGGGCTTGGACAGGGGGCTCAGGACAGTGGACAAGACTTGAGAGGGAAGGCAGGGGATCCAGCAGGGGGCAGTCAGGCTCCAGGCCCAGAGCCATCTCCAGGTTTCTGTGTTCCTGGTGCAGGAGGAAGCACCCAGGGAGAGCAAGGGGCCCAAGCGAGGGGCAGGGCTCTGTTTCCCATAAGGCGCTCTGGCTCAGATTGAGAATCCAGGGCCAGGGACCTGGCAAAGGAGGCCTGGCAAGGTAATGGGGCCAGGAGGAGGGCAAAGGGAGGGCACGGAGGGGGCTCGGGGTGGGTGCGCAGAGGGGCAAGAGCCAGGACCCAAGCCAGGCGCCCAGGCAAGAGACCCACTTGACCCATTGTGATGAGGGACCCAAGGAGCAGAGATCCGAGAGCGCCAGTGGAAAGCGCGAGGGGAAAGGAGAGAGGGGCTGCACAAGGACCAGGAGACAGAGGGAGACACAAGGGGCCCTGAGGGGAGCTCACTAGGAGGCCCAAGCAAGAGGCCCCCCTGGTCAGATCCAACACAAAGCGACTCCACACCACGCCAAGCCTCACGAGGTACTCAGTCAGGGGCTCAGGCTAGTGGCCAGGCCTGGGGACTGGAGCACAAAGGCGCAGGGTTAGGGAGGGCTGGATTGGGGTTACGACAGCATGCAAGGTGAGAGGGCATGGGAGGCAAGGGAGGGGATTGCTCAGGGGTAGGTCAGCACATATTTCAAGCCCACTGCCATGTGTCAAGGTTCGGGCATAGATGGGGACCCAGAGGAGGGGCAGGCTGTTTCCTATAGGGAACATTCAGGGCACAGAGGCCAGCCCATTCCACTCCTCTGTGTCAGGTGAGTAGATCCTCAGAAAGGGACCTGAACCAAAGGAGGACCAAAAGAGGGCACTGTGAGGGGATACCTGGCGTGAGGAGTTGGGGGAGGGGTGCTCGGTGGAAAGCCAGGACCCATTCGATGAGCCCAGGCTAGAGAGAAGCAGGGGAAGCGGAGGGTACCAGTGGTGCCAGAATACCACAGCACAAGGGGACCAAAGGGGAGGCAAAGGAGGGGGCTGGAAAAAAAAGGTTGGAATCAAGAGACAGAGACAGGGTCCATGAGAAGTGCTGTCAGGGGCTCTAGCAAGGAGCCAGGGCCAGGAATGGAGAGCCATCTGCGAGTGCTGGGGCATGGTGCTTGTAAAGGGACAGGTCTTGGGAGAAGAGGGAGGAGAGAAAGGGGAGTGGGTGGCACAGGGGAAGGAGGGCTCGAGGCCCAGGTCCACTGTGGGATGTCAGGGTTTGGGAGCATGTTCCGGGCTGAGGGAGGCCAAAGGGCCCAGGCAAGGGGTAGGGCTACGTTTTCCCAGGGGAGCCCACAGGGCCAAAAGAACAGATCCACTTTCCTGGCCCCAGTGACCATCCTGGGAAGGAGATGGGAAAATGGGCCTGGCAGGGACAGAAATAGTAGGGCCTAAGGAAGGCACAGCCTGAAGGGCAGGAAAATGGGTGTGGGTGTGTGTGGTGGGGGCAGGATCTCAGTAAAGAGTCCAGGTTAGGGACCTAGAGGAGGGCCCAGGCCAGGGGAGAGCAGGGAAGGGCGGAGCAGGGAAGGCAGGGCGGCACCAGGGTACTGCAGTACAGGGAATCCAATGGGAGTAGGGAAGCAGCCCTGATGAGGGGCCCAAAGTCAAGCCCAGGGACTCACTGAGTAATAAGGGCTACCAGAGGCTCAATTGAGGAGCCAGGCCAGGGAATAAAGAGCCAAGAGCCAGGATTGGGGCAGGAGGCTAATGAAGGTGGACAAGGCTGGGGAGGAAAGGTAGGGGATCTGGTAGGGTGGAGCTAGGCTTCAGTCCCAGGGCCACTGCCAGTTGTCAGGGTTCCAGGTGCAGCAACAAGGGATCGGGGAGAGCAAGTGACCCAGGTGAGGGGCAGGACTCTGTTTCCTATAAGACGCCCTGGCCCAGTGAGAATTCAGAACCAGGGACCTGGCAAATGGGGCCTGGAAAGGGAAGGGAGCCAGGAGGAGGGCCACGGGAAAGCACGGCTGGGGGTCACAGTGGGTGTTGAGAGGGGCACAAGCCAGGACCCAAGCCAGGAGCCCCCGGCAAGAGACCATCCTATGACCGACCAAGGATGAGGGACCCAAGGAGCAGGAGACACGATAGCACCAGGGGAAAGCACAAAGGGAAGGAGAGAGAGGGGCTTCTCGAGGACAGAGACAGAGGGAAGTGCAAGGGACACTGAGGGGAGGGTACTAGAGGGCCCAGACCTGACAAGAAGCAACTCCACCCAATGCCAAGCGACATAAGGAACCCAGTCAGGGGCTCAGGCTAGTGGCCAGGCCTGGGGACTGGAGCGCAAAGGCGCAGGATTAGGGAGGGCTAGATTGGGGTTGCAACCGCATGCAAGGCGAGAGGGCATGGGAGGCAAGGGAGGGGATCAATCAGGGCTAGTTCGGCACATGTGCCAAGCCCACTGCCATGTGTCAAGATTTGGGCAATGAAGGGACCCAGGGGAGGGGCAGGGCTATGTTTCCCATAGGGAACATTCGGAGCTCAGAGACCAGCCCATTCCACTCCTCTGTTCCAGGTGAGTAGATCCTCAGAGAGGGACCTGACAAAGGAGGGCCAAAAGAGGGCACTGTGAGGGGATACCTGGCGTGAGGAGTTGGGGGAGGGGTGCTCGGTGGAAAGCCAGGACCCATTCGATGAGCCCAGGCTAGAGGTAAGCAGGGGAAGGGGAGTTCCCAGCAGTGCCACAATACCACAGCACAAGGGGAACAAAGGGGAGGCACAGGAGGGGGGCAGAAAAAGGGGCCTGAAATCAAGAGACAGGGACAGGATCCATGAGAAGGGCGGCCAGGGCTCAAGCAAGGAGCCAGGGCCAGGAATGGAGAGCCATCTGTGAGTGTTGGGGCGTGGTGCACGTAAAGGGACAAGTCTGAGGAGAAGAGGGAGGAGAGAAAGGGGAGCGGGTGGTGCAGGAGGAGCAAGCCTCAAGGCCCAGGTCCACAGGTGGGAGTCAGGGTTCGGGAACAGGTCCTGGGCTGAGGGAGGCCAAAGGGCCCAGGCAAGGGGCAGGGCTCCGTTATCCCAAAGGAAGTTCACAAGCCAAGTGACCAGGTCCAGTCCCCTGGACCAGGTAAGCATCCTGCGAAGGGCTCAGGAAAGGGGGCCTGGCAGGGACAGGGACAATAGGAGGACCCAAGGAAGGCACAGCCTGAAGGGCTGGAAATGGGTGTGGGTGGGGTGGCAGCCAGGATCTCAGAAAGGAGCCCAGGTTAGGGACCTAGAGGAGGGCCCCCAGCCAGGGGACAGCAGGGAAGGGCGGAGCAGGGAAGGCGGGGCCGCACCAGGGTACTGCAGTACAGGGAATCCAACGGGAGTAGGGAAGCAGCCCTGAAGAGGGGCCCAAAGTCAAGCCCAGGGTCTCACTGAGCAATAAGGGCTACAAGAGGCTCAGTTGAGGAGCCAGGCCAGGGAATAAAGAGACAGGAAGGGCCAGGATTGGGGCAGGAGGCTCATGAATGTGGACAAGGCTGGGGAGGGAAGGTAGGGGATTTGGCAGGGTGCAGTTCGGCTCCAGGCCCAGGGCCACTGCCAGGTGTCAGGGTTCCGGGTGCAGCAACAAGGGACCAGGGAGAGCAAGGGTCCCAGGTGAGGGGCAGGGCTCTGTTTCCCATAAGGCGCTCTGGCCCAGATGAGAATCCAGAACCAGGGACCTGGCAAATGGGGCCTGGAAAAGGACGGGGGCCAGGAGGAGGGCCACGGGAAAGCACGGCTGGGGGTTGCTGTTGGTGCCAAGAGGGGCTAGAGCCAGGAGCCAAGTCAGGAGCTCAGGCAAGGTACTGTCTAGTGACCAACCGAGGATGAGGGATCCAAGGAGCAGGAGAACTGAGAGCACCAGGGGAAAGGGCGAGGGGAAGGGGAGAAAGGGGCTTCGGGAGGACCAGGAGACAGAGGCGCAAGGGACACCGAGGGGAGCGCACTAGGGGGCCCAAGCAAGGGGTCCCCAGGTCAGACCCGACAGGAAGCGACTCCACACCTTGCCACGAGACACAAGGAACCCAGTCAGGGGCTCAGGCTAGCAGCCAGGCCTGGGGACTGGAGCCCAAAGGCTCAGGGTTAGCTGATAATCAGTCACTTGAATTTTCCCCCTTTTTGAATTGCCTGTTTATTTTCTTTGTCCGAGTTTTTATTGTGGTATTTGTCTTCTTTTTTAAAGGTCTTTAAGAACTCTTTATACATTAATGATACCAAGTATTTGCCACAAATATTGAAGATTTTATTCCCTCATATTGTTACCATATTTTTCAAAATAAAACTATTTCTTCCATCCTACCTTCCTTCCTTGCTTTCTTTATCTTAACTTGCCTTGATAATAATCTTTTTAATATTTTTTGATCAGTATGCATCTATTCTCGTAATTGTGATTGATGTATTGTATTGCAAATTAGTATTCAATTTATAAGCTCTTGCAAGGAAGTGGCTAACACACTGGCAGCTGTAGGAGCAATTGCTTCTGCAATAGTGATAGCAATAACAGTGGCTATGACAGTAGCAAGAAAACATTTGTGACTATGTAATATTCTTCATCATTGGGTATAGATACAACATTATGCTAAGGACAGGTAAGATGACCTGGAATCCATCCATGAGTTCATTGTTTTAAAATTATGGTTGCGGTAATATTTAAAATGATATTATGGGTAGAATAACAAGGGGCTTGATTTCCTTGAAGGGTAACTTTACAGGGCCGTGGTTCACAGAGAAATAATCATCTTCTCATTTAAGGCAAGCATCTACATGTTTTCTCAACAGAGGGACAGATAATAAATATTGTTAGCTTTGTGGGCCATATGATCTCTGTCACAATTATTGAATTCTGCTATTAAGGCATGAAAGTAGCCACAGTCAATATGTAAATGAATGGATGTGGCTGGGATCCAATAAATTTTTATTTGCAAAATATGGCCCATGAGAAGAGGTTTGTTGACTTCTAGCTTTTTTTTCTTTTTCTTCTTCTCCTTTTTAAATTATTATTATTATTATTATTATTATTATTATTATTATCATCATCATCATCATCATCATTATTGGGAAATCCTGTATGGCTCAGGCCCCTGAAAATTTCAAACAAGGATGGGGATGGGGTCACCATTTTTGAGGGCTGCCTCTGACTTGAGGATGAAGTGGGTGAAACCACTTTGTCATCTCCCTCACCATCAAACCATTGTGCATTGAACTGGTGGTTAGAGGCACAGGAGAAAGGAGACCACCTGTGTTCAAAGCCCAGCCATGACAAAAACCAGCTGTGTGACCTTGGATCAGTTGCTTTACATTTCCATGCCTCAGTTTTCTCCTGTGCACAACAGGGGATGGTGATGACATCCTGCCTTGGAGGCTGTGGTGGGGATTAAATGAATTAAGACAGAGAATGCAGAAGTGGGCCTGGCACATGTAGTACTTGGTACAGGAAACCTGCAACTGTGACCTGAGCATCTTCCAAAGATAGGGCCTATACCTGGTGAAAGGTGTTTCACAAATCATCGCTGGGCCCCTCAGAATTTGACATGGGTAGGGAGTGTTGTTACCCTGTTCTCCAGATGAGATAAGGAGACCTGAACAGGAAGGATCATGGGGGTGCCCTGCAGTGGCAGAGCATAATATAGTGATGGTTTTATTTTTAAACCACTGGTCCTCAAGTAGGTGGAATTTTGCAAACCCTCTGCCCACCAAAAGAACTCATGGAAATGTTTGAAGACATTTCTTGTTGTCACAACTTGGAGGAACATGAAAGCTTTGCTACTTGGCCACAACGGGTAGAGCCCGGGTACACTGCTCAGGCATCCTCCCATACACAGGACAACCTCATCCTATGAAAGATGCTTCCAGCCATCACAGCAGCAATGCTAAGGTGGAGAAGCCCTGTCCTAAATACACTGCCTTCATCAGAATTTCCTCAGATAAGGGCCCCAGCATAAGTTGATAATTTAGGAGCGCTTCTAAGAAGCATGGGTATTAGGGAGGTCAAGTGAGATAGGGTAGTAAAGATCAAGAGTAGAGGGCTATTACCAAGCATGTTTCCATGAGGGGAAACTGTGCCTAATCTTCTTGGGGACCCCTGAGGGGCTGTGCAAAGCATGCACATTTCAGAGCTTGCTCACCTGAGGTGCGAGGGAGCTGGGTATTTATACACCAACATGCCGCAGTCTGGCTGGGCACAAATGCCGCAGTCTGGCTGGGCACACAATCACGAGCCACCACACAGCTTGTAGATTCAAACAGCAACTCTTTATTCCCGAACTCACACCAGCCGTCTACAATCACGTTCTGGGGAAATCCACGTTCTCTGCCCAAATCCACGTTCTCTGCCCAAATCCACCTCCACTGGGCTTCTATCTCCAAAATATACTGTCTGAATCCCGTGAGAACTCAAGGGGAACTCAGGCAGCAGGATACGCCCTATTCCCAGCAGGAATAATCTTAAACCTTAAACCTGGAACCTAAACTGGGAACGCCCTAAACAAGATTATCTTAAAACCGGGAACACCCTAATCTGCCTTGGTCCTTGAGCAAGGTTAAGTACATTCAATGTCACTGCAACATGGGGTACGCTGGCAAGGAAATTGTCATACTTACTTGGCTAATGGCTCCCAGCATCTCCCCCCTTCTGATTAATTAAACAACAAGCAATGTGGCTTAAGGACCGTGCCTGGTAGGTTGTCCAATTCAACATATGGTTCTTACCCGTCATCGGAAAACTGACCTTTAGGCGTCAGCCTCCTGTCTTAGGTTGATACCACTGCAATTGAATCATACCCGTCACTGACTACCGGTCCAGCATACAGCCATACTTGTGGATAGGTCTATGCACCAGTGGGGGGGTGAGGTTCTTTGCCTCACCTCTGTTGGCCCCCAAATTTGGCCTTGGTGCCAGTGGGGGAGTGAGGTTAATGTGGCTTATGGACCGTGCCTGGTAGGTTGTCCAATTCAACATATGGTTCTTACCCGTCATCGGAAAACTGACCTTTAGGCGTCAGCCTCCTGTCTTAGGTTGATACCACTGCAATTGGATCATACCCGTCACTGACTACCGGTCCAGCATAAGCCATTGGCCCCCAAATTTTAGACCATCACTAGCAGAAGGGAGGAGGATACAGAAATGCCACGACACCAAGCCAATTGACGGCTCCTTGGGAAAAATTGCATCACTGGTGACACCATCAGCAAAGATATGTCAGCACTACCACAATTAACATGGGGTGCGCTGGCAAGGAAATAAAAATTGCATCACTAGTGACACCATCAGCAAAGATATGCCAGCATTACCACAATTCGCTGCACCAAACGATAGTTACATAGTCCAGGCAAGTTCTGCAAGCAGTTCAAAGCAGAGGAATCTATCAATATGTCCATTTCCTCCCAAAATCCGTTTCCTCCCAAAGTAAGTTGACTCTTTGATTGAGCATTACTTGTTGAGTTCTTCACTGGCACTGGGATGGAGATAGGAATTCTGGCAATGATGCTAAAGAGACATTATCCTGAAAAGAATTATTAAATATAATGAAAAGGAAAGGTGAAAGTAAACAAACAGATCTGTTAACCTACTTTAAAAACAATCCTTAACAGCTTTTTACCTAATTTAAATTAGTAAACAAACAGATCTGTTAACCACCTTTAAAAACAATCCTTAACAGCTGTTTACCTAATTTAAATTAAACCATTTAAATCACGTGAATAAAAAAAATAATAATAATTCGGATCCATTTTTTCATGAGCGCTCCTCATATAAGAAATATGGACATACGCACATACAGACATACAACACAAAACACAAGAGTGTACACAAACGTACAACACATAAGAAAATAGTAAAGGCCTTGTAGCTTTACCTAGGTGAAATCTCCATTGCAATGTTTAAAAACTCCACAGTCAAAAAATAAAACTGATCAGAAAAACATTAACCTAGGTTTGTATGAGCTCAAAAAATAAAAATAGAACCTTATGATGTGGAAAAATGCAATAATAAAATAGCTATTGAAAAAAGCATCCTGGTTAATCACTGTCGCAGATGTAAGAATGGCCAAGCTGGAGCTCTGGATATCAGCTGTTATGGATTTGAGTCAAATCATCTTCTTTTCGATCTGTAGAAACTGTTTTAGTTAATCTCTCTGGAATCCAAATGGGCTGCTGTTCTCCCTGTGGAAACACACAAACAGACCCCCGACTCCAAACAATCACTGGGTCAGGACCTTTCCATTGTCCTGTTAGAATATCTTTCCAAAGTACTTTAGACTTATGTACATTTTTTGGATACATATGCCTTTCCGCAGCACTAAGTCCTGATGAATCCAAATTTAAAAAGTTTAGAGTAAAAAGCGTTATTTTAAGTTTATCTTTGGGGGATATATACCCCCTTCCAATTCCCTCTTTTTGCTTTAATAAGTATGTTTTAATAGTTTGATGAGCTCTTTCAACTATGCCTTGTCCCTGTGGATTGTATGGGATTCCTGTTATATGAGTAATACCAAATGATGAGCAAAATTGTTTAAAAGAGGTAGAGGTATAGCCAGGACCATTATCGGTTTTTAACTGTTTAGGAACGCCCACAGTGGCAAAATTTTGTAAGCAATGAGCTATAACATCTTTAGTTTTTTCTCCGGCATGAAGGGAGCCCATCAAAAATCCAGAAGAAGTATCGACTGTAACATGTAAATATTTTAATTTTCCAAATTCTGGCAAGTGTGTGACGTCCATCTGCCAAATATGGTTAGGTATCAGTCCTCTAGGATTGACTCCAAGATTAACTTGTGGTAAAAAGGTCACACAATTTTGACATTGTTTTATTATATGTCTGGCTTGTTCCTTAGTTATTTTAAAACGCTTTTGTAAAGTATTAGCATTAACATGAAACCTTTTATGAAAATTTGTAGCTTCTTCAAATGTAGAGAAAATATGTATGTCATGTGTAGTTTTATCTGCTAAATCATTGCCTAAACTAAGGGCTCCAGGCAATCCTGTATGTGCCCTAATATGTCCTATAAAGAATGGATCTTTTCTGTCCCAGATTAGACTTTGTATAGTGGAAAACAAAGAGAAAACAGTAGAAGAAGGGGAAATCCTACCGGCATCTTCAAGAGATACTATAGCATTAACTACATACTGACTATCAGAAAATAAATTAAATACAGAATCTTTAAACATCAAAAAAGCTTGTAAAACTGCATTAAGCTCTACCTTTTGAGCTGATTGTTTGGGTACTAAAAATGTAAAAGTTTGATCAGGGGTAACTACTGCTGCTGTACCATTATTTGACCCATCAGTGAATATATTTGGAGCATTCATGATAGGTGTTTTTCTTGTCATTTTAGGAAAAACTACAGGATGCTTAGACCAAAAAGACAACAAAGGATTAGATGGTAAATGATTATCAAATGAAACATTAGATTTACACATGATTATTGCCCAAGTATTTAACTCATTAGCTAACTCATCAATTTGATCCATAGTATATGGAGTAATAATTTTATTGGGAGAAATTCCAAACACTCCCTTCGCTGCTTTTATTCCTTTGAGTATTAATTGTCCTACAGCCTCAGGATACCTAGTAAGAATAGTGTTAGGAGAATAAGGTAAATGTATCCACAATAATGGACCTTCTTGCCAAAATACTCCTGTAGGAATATTTTTTGTTGGTAGTACAATAAATAATAAAGGCAAACTTATATCAATTCTATCCAAATGTATGTTTTCCATATATGTTTCAATAATTTTTAATGCCTTTCTTGCTTTAGGAGTTAACATGCGGGGTGAATTTGGATCTGATGGACCTTTTAGAATATCAAATAAAGGTCCCAACTCTCCTGTTGGTATACCTAGATAAGGCCTTATCCAATTTATGTCTCCCAATAACTTTTGAAAGTCGTTAAGTGATTTGAGTTGATCTACTCGTATTTGAATTTTTGGTGGACGGACCATGGTTGAGGATAATAGAACTCCTAAGTAATTAATTGGAAAATTTAATTGTACTTTATCTATTGCTATCTCTAGATTATAATTTTTTAATAATTTTGTAAGTGTGGCATAACATTCCAGCAATATGTTTTTATCTTTATGTGCCAATAATACATCATCCATATAGTGAAATATTTGTAGTTCAGGATTTTGATTTCTAAGTGGCTGGATTGCTTTGTTAACATATATTTGACACATAGTTGGACTGTTAGCCATCCCTTGAGGGAGTACTTTCCATTCATATCTCTGATCAGGACCTTCATGATTTAATGCAGGGATAGTAAATGCAAAACGTGGACTATCCTCGGGATGAATTGGAATTGAAAAAAAACAATCTTTAATATCTATAGCTAAAACATGCCAGGTTTTTGGCAAAGCAGACAATTGAGGAATCCCTGATTGAGCAGGTCCCATAATAACCATCTCATTATTAATGGCTCTTAAATCTTGCAATAATCTCCATTTACCAGATTTCTTTTTGATGACAAAAATGGGAGTATTATGGGGAGATATGGAAGGTTGTATATGTCCTTCCGCTAATTGTTGTTTGACCAGATCATGGGCTACTTGTATCTTTTCTTTAGTCAGGGGCCACTGAGGAACCCACACTGGTCTTTCTGATTTCCAAGTAATTTTGATTGTCTCAGTGGCCCTTTCTGAAAATCCAACCCATGTCTGTCTGTTCCTTGATCTATTTGTACTGGTGCTGCTATACCTTGCCCTTGTTTTCCTAATCTTTTTTCTTTCCTAAAGCCTTGTCTAGCCCTAGTAGTGGGCGCATTAGGATTGATATTATTTGTTAACGTCAAACCTAATTGATCTAGGACATCTCGTCCCCATAAATTTATAGGAAGATGATCCAATACATATGGCTGTATAGTTCCTTCACATCCTTCAGGATCCTTCCAATCTAATATCATAGAACTTCTATGGGGATTAGTCGCCACTCCTAGGCCTCGAAGCGTTTGAGTGGCTTGTTGTAATGGCCAATGTTTTGGCCATTCTTGACGAGATATGATGCTAAGGTCAGCTCCTGTGTCCAGTAGCCCATTAAACTCATGACCTTGAATATTTAGTTTTAGCATTGGGCGAGAATCTAAATTTAAAGACAACATAGCCCAATCTACACCTGTGGAGCCTAATCCCCTGGAACCTCTTTCTACACTATGACTAGGAAATTTATTATGTAGGCTGGGTATTATTAACAACTGTGCTATTCTATCTCCAGGTGAAATTACTGATATACCTCTTGGAGAACTAGCTATAATTTTTATTTCACCTACATAATCGGGATCAATTACCCCAGGACTTATCATAAGTCCTTTTAATGTAGATGAACTACGTCCCAGTAATAAGCCTACTGTTCCTTGGGGAAGAGGTCCTTTTACTCCTGTGGGAATGATTTGAACTCCCATCTCTGGAGTTAATACTGCTCTGGCAGAGGCACAGATGTCCAACCCTGCGCTCCCTCGGGTTTGTCTGATGAGGGATTTAATGGACAATGTGTCCTGGGCACTACCCTGATGGTGTTGCTGGGATCCTCCACTGCCCCGTATATTTGTGGTTGTGGGCCCCGGAGCATTGGGCCCCCCTGTCCGTTTTTTGGCAATGGAGCCTGATGCCTTTCTCCACGATATCTTGGATAAATACCTGGTCTTTGTCCGTTTTTTGATAAGGGAGTACCTTCTATGGTGGTTTGAGAATGGCATTCATTAGCCCAATGTCTCCCTCTACGGCATCGTGGGCAAATACCTGGTATTCTATTCCTTTGATACCTACTTTTGTTAAACCCTCCTCCTATGGGGCAATTCCTTTTAAAATGTCCTGTTTGTTCACAATCATAGCATGTTTTTGGCCTGGCATCTAAAGCCTGTTGTACTGCAGCTGCCAAGACTTGCCCTTGTTCATTAATATCTCTACATAATTTAATATATGTGTTTAAATCTTCATGTCTCCATGGTCTAATAACCTCTCTGCAGCAACGATTTGCTTGGTCATAAGCCAGTTGTTTTATTAATGGCATTGCTTGTTCTGTATCCCCAAAAATTTTGGCAGCCGTTTGAATTAGCCTATCTACAAAGTCAGCGTAAGGTTCATTAGCTCTCTGTATTACCTTAGATAGCTGACCTTGTAAATCTCCATGTCCTTGTAAAGTCTTCCATGCCCTAACTGCGTCTGCAGCAATTTGTGCATATATAGCAGGATCATATTCAATTTGTTGCCGTTGACCCTCATAAGGTCCTTTTCCTAACAACATATCTAGATTTCTTTGAGGGTAACCGGCTGCTGCATTTCGCCTAGCTGTCTCCGCGCAAAATTCCTCATTGGCAACCTTCCATAACAAATATTGTCCTCCATTTAGTACAGATTTACACATGCTAGCCCAATCTGCTGGCGTCATGTCCAAGTTAGTAATGGACTCAACCATGCTTACCGTGAAGGGAGCTTGGGGACCATAGGTTGTTACAGCCTCCTTTAACTGCTTTACTGTTTTAAAATCTAAAGCACGGTGAATTCGCTGCCCTCCTGCCTGTTCAAGTACAGGGCATGCTAATCTTTGAGGTCCTGTCTCAGGATCCCATTTATCAACTACGGGGTTTGAGGGCCACTCAGCTGTCTCCATCGGTGGGGCTGTTGGTTGAATTACGCCCTCTTGTGATAAAATGGAGTTAGTAACAGCCTCCTGTTGTGGCCTTTTTCCTAACAACCCCTTTTCCTTTAAATTTTCTTCCTCTGTCTGACTAGCTCGAGAGACCTTCTCTTTTGCTTGATCTAAAATGTCTTTCTCCATGGTCTGAACCTCTAACAATTTACTTAACATCTTTTCGGTTTGTTTTTTACTAATTTCTAATCTACTATAAAGATAACGCAACCCAATAAGATAGCACAAAACAAAGCCGAAACTGAATGAAACAAAAACGGAATAAAAAATCGTTGTATCAATTTTCTCTTCCTCAGGGCCGACAAACTTCAAACCTTTAGTCAACCATTTTTTCCAGTTTGCCTGAGAAATTTCTAGGGATAGGCAGCTTGAAACAAAAACAAGATAAATCAAAACAATAACACATTGTTTTTTGAGTTGGTCACCCATTCTTTCGCTCTTCCTCAGGGGCGAGCAATTTCACTTACCTCTAAGCTTCAGAAGTTCCCCGTACGAGCCGCCAAATGCCGCAGTCTGGCTGGGCACAAATGCCGCAGTCTGGCTGGGCACACAATCACGAGCCACCACACAGCTTGTAGATTCAAACAGCAACTCTTTATTCCCGAACTCACACCAGCCGTCTACAATCACGTTCTGGGGAAATCCACGTTCTCTGCCCAAATCCACGTTCTCTGCCCAAATCCACCTCCACTGGGCTTCTATCTCCAAAATATACTGTCTGAATCCCGTGAGAACTCAAGGGGAACTCAGGCAGCAGGATACGCCCTATTCCCAGCAGGAATAATCTTAAACCTTAAACCTGGAACCTAAACTGGGAACGCCCTAAACAAGATTATCTTAAAACCGGGAACACCCTAATCTGCCTTGGTCCTTGAGCAAGGTTAAGTACATTCAATGTCACTGCAACATGGGGTACGCTGGCAAGGAAATTGTCATACTTACTTGGCTAATGGCTCCCAG
>NW_026693429.1:0-9290 GCF_021218885.2 Marmota monax
ATGTGCTGTACAGAAAATGGCTTCTTCTTCTTCTTCTTCTTCTTCTTCTTCTTCTTCTTCTCCTTCTCCTCCTTCTCCTTCTCCCCCTCCTCCCCCTCCTCTCCCTCCTCCCCCTCCTCCTCCTCCTCCTGTACAGAAAGTGACGATTTCGACGACGACTTCTTCTTCTTCTTCTTCTTCTTCTTCTTCTTCTTCTTCTTCTTCTTCTTCTTTTCTTCTTCTCCTTCTCCTTCTCCTCCTTCTCCCCCTCCTCCCCCTCCTCCCCCCTCCCCCTCCCCTCCCCCTCCTCCTCCTCCTCCTCCTTCTTTTTTTTTTCTGTCTTTTTTTTTAAATTTTTTATTGTTGGCTGTTCAAAACATTACATAGTTCTTGATATATCATATTTCACAATTTGATTCAAGTGGGTTATGAGCTCCCATTTTTACCCCATATACAGATTGCAGAATCACATCAGTTACACATCCATTGATTTACATATTGCCATACTAGTGTCTGTTGTATTCTGCTGCCTTTCCTATCCTCTACTATCCCCCCTCCCCTCCCCTCCCCTCCCCTCTTCTTTCTCTGCCCCCTCTACTGACATTCGTTTGTCCCCCTTACATTATTTTTACCCTTCCCCTCAATTCCTCTTGTATGTACTTTTGTATAATTCTGAGGGTCTCCTTCCATTTCCATGCATTTTCCCTTCTCTCTCCCTTTCCCTCCCACCTATCATCCCTGTTTAATGTTAATCTTTTTCTCATGCTCTTTGACCCTACTCTGTTCTTAGTTACTCTCCTTATATCAAAGAAGACATTTGGCATTTGTTTTTTAGGGATTGGCTAGCTTCACTTAGCATAATCTGCTCTAATGCCATCCATTTCCCTGTAAATTCTATGATTTTGTCATTTTTTAATGCAGAGTAATACTCCATTGTGTATAAATGCCACATTTTTTTTATCCATTCATCCATTGAAGGGCATCTAGGTTGGTTCCACAGTCTAGCTTTTGTGAATTGTGCTGCTATGAACATCGATGTAGCAGTGTCCCTGTAGCATGCTCTTTTTAGGTCTTTAGGGAATAGACCGAGAAGGGGAATAGCTGGGTCAAATGGTGGCTCCATTCCCAGCTTTCCAAGAAATCTCCATACTGCTTTCCAAATTGGCTGCACCAATTTGCAGTCCCACCAGCAATGTACAAGTGTACCCTTTTCCCCACATCCTCGCCAGCACTTGTTGTTGTTTGACTTCATAATGGCTGCCAATCTAACTGGAGTGAGATGGTATCTTAGGGTGGTTTTGATTTGCATTTCTCTGACTGCTAGAGATGGTGAGCATTTTTTCATGTACTTGTTGATTGATTGTATGTCCTCCTCTGAGAAGTGTCTGTTCAGGTCCTTGGCCCATTTGTTGATTGGGTTGTTTGTTCTCTTATTGTCTAATTTTTTGAGTTCTTTGTATACTCTGGATATTAGGGCTCTATCTGAAGTGTGAGGAGTAATGATTTGTTCCCAGGATGTAGGCTCTCTATTTACCTCTCTTATTGTATCTTTTGCTGAGAAAAAACTTTTTAGTTTGAGTAAGTCCCATTTGTTGATTCTAGTTATTAACTTTTGTGCTATGGGTGTCCTATTGAGGAATTTGGAGCCCGACCCCACAGTATGTAGATCGTAGCCAACTTTTTCTTCTATCAGACGGCGTGTCTCTGATTTGATATCAAGCTCCTTAATCCATTTTGAATTAACTTTTGTGCATGGCTAGAGAAAGGGATTCAGTTTCATTTTGTTGCATATGGATTTCCAGTTTTCCCAGCACCATTTGTTGAATATGCTATCCTTCCTCCATTGCATGCTTTTAGCCCCTTTATCAAATATAAGGTAGTTGTAGTTTTGTGGATTGGTTTCGTGGATTGGTTTCCTCTTCATGATCCAGCTGGATCCTCCTCCTTCTTCTTCTTCTTACTGGGGATTGAACTGAGGGACCCTCAAACCCTGAGCCACATCCCCAGCCCTATTTTATATTTTATTTAAAATACAGGGTTTCACTGAGTTGCTTAGCACCTCCTTTTTGCTGAAACTGGCTTTGAACTTGTGAGCCTCCTGCCTCAGCCTCCCGAGCTGCTGGGATTACAGGTGTGAGCCACCAGCCAGGCTGTGACTCATTGTTATTGAGAATACAACCACAGAGTACACCTCCATAAGCTGGGTCCCTAGTGGTGCAAGTTTGTTGAGTTAGAGCATGCTTGGTGGAGAGCCTTTCAGAAGCATGTGGCGTGAATGTGGATCCTCAGCCCTTTTCTGGGTGAGGACCTCACTCCCAGTGTGGGGCACATCATATTTCTGAAGAGATAAGAGCTCTGGTAACCTGAGGCCTATTCACATCTTAAAGCAAACTTAAAGTAGGGGTAAAAACAAAAATTGTTAACACAGCAGTGTCCACCTTCACTCCTAATCAGGACAGACTTCTGAGGTGGTGCACTGGGTTATCATTCAAGGTTCGTAACCCACTCAATCACAGCCATGGTCAGAGGGACTCGAGAGGAAAAACTGCTAATGAGTCAGCCACACCAAGGTTTGCAGTTCCACTGGCACTCAGGTATAACAATGGCACACTTCTTAAAAATGCTTGGGGTGGAGCAGAGGGAATATCAAACAAATGCTGGGTTCTCTCCTTGCACAGAACCTGTAAGTAGCCCTAATTGACATTGTTCCATAAATTAGATTTCTTCTAATGAATTCCTAATCTACAAGAATACTATTCTGAATGATCATTGTTAACACTAAGCTTTTACTATGTGTTAGGCATGCTCTAAGAGATTTAAATACATTAACTATAAATTCCACAATAAACCTATGGGGTAGGTTCTGTAGTTCACTCTTTTCCACAGAGGAGGGCAGCCTAAGAAAGACTGTCTTGATCTACTGAGATAATTTTGTTATTTTGCCCAAAAGAGCCACCTAGGCTTTTCTAATGAACAACTGCACAGGGACAATTTGGTTTTGCACACAATACTACCCTGGAGAGGTGAGATCATTTATATAAGAGACATCTGTGTCTCACAATCCTTACCTCTCCTTTGGATAGCCTCAGGACCACAAACCAAGAATTTCTTTTCATTTCTTCTTTACTACTTCATCTCAAAAAGTATACCAGTTTTAGCTGGGTGCAGTAACACCCACCTGTAATCCCAGTGTCTGGGGAGGCGGAGACATAGGATCACAAGTTCAAGGCCAGCCTGGACAACTTGGCAAGACCCTGTTTCAAAAACAGAAATATGTTTAAAAAAAAAAAACAGAAAATTTAAAATGTTTGTGTGCATGTTTGAGAATTTTTCGCACATTTTTTCATTCTGTTATGAAAGGTTTATTCTTGGTTTATTCAAAAGTTATGGTGTTTTTATCTCCCTGTTTTTCAAGTGAGATGGTCATTTCTGGAAGATTTTCTATGTTTATCCTAAAGAACTTACATGCCCAGCCACCAGCTTGAGTTACATACAGACATGAGGTAGTGAGAGTGAGACCTGTAGTGCACAGCTGTGGGTACATGTGGCTGGTTACGGATGGGCTCAGGACCCAGAAAGTCCTGAGCCCTGGTTCTGCTTCACCTGCACATGAACAGTTTATGCATCTTCTTAGCCTTTCAGAGTCCTCATCTGTAAAATGAGAATAATGTCATATGCTCAGGTTTAGGAAGTAAAGTCATGGTCACTGACCCTTTGGCCATCTCTGGCCTACTGTGGACCTCCCTTCCTGGGCATCCTCAGAATACTTGTTAAAGAAAGGTAGCCAGCTTTAAATGCTACCAGAATTGTAAACTAGTGACTCCTGCTGTGGATGGCGTGGCTCTATTCCTTGGATTATTAACCAGCAAGCAGCGTCTTGTTGACCAGGCTAAAGTGGAGGCTGGCTTCTGGCCCCTTGGGGGCTATTCCAGCACCCGTTGCTCATCTTGCAGGGGTCTGCAATGTCGACCACCAGAACAAAGCTGGCTATACTGCCGTGATGATCACTCCCTTGGCGTCTGCGGAGACCGATGAAGACATGGCTGTTGTTTGGAAGCTCTTAAGAGAAGGAAATGTGAACATCCAAGCAACTCAGGTAGGTGGCGTGAAGGAGATCTCTCTCCTGTTTAATAGATGTGGGAAACCTTCAAGTTTTAGTCTGCCAGTGAGGCACGAAATTCCATACAGATTCATGGAGAATTTTTCACCCAAGAAGGCTGGGCCTCCAAACCTCATCCATCCAAAGCCTGAATATTTGGTTTTCTTTTTAATTTTTATTTGTTCTTTGTAGATAGACATGATAGTAGAGTGTATTTTCACATATTATACATACACGGAGTATAGCTTATTCTAATTAGGATCCCATACTTGAGATTGTACGTGATATGGGTCACATTTGTCATGTATTCATATATAAGTATAGGAAAGTGATGTCTGATTCATTCTTCTGTCTTTCCTATTCCCATTCCCCTCCCTTCCCTTTATTCTACTTTGTCTAATCCACTGAACTTCCATTCTCCCTTCCACCTTGTTGTAAGTTAGCATCCACATATCAAAGAAACATCTGACCTTTGGTTCTCTGAAATTGGCTTATTCCACTTAACATGATAGTGTCCAGATTCATCCATTTACTGGCAAAGTCATAAAGTCATCTTTTTTTAATAATTTTTATTGTTGGTTGTTCAAAACATTACATAGTTCTTGATATATCATATTTCACATTTTTATTCAAGTGGGTTTTGAACTCCCATTTTTACCCCGTATACAGATTGCAGAATCACATCGGTTACACATCCACTGATTTACATATTGCCATACTAGTGTCTGTTGTATTCTGCTGCCTTTCCTATCCTCTACTATCCCCCCTCCCCTCCCCTCCCCTCCCCTCTTCTCTCTCTACCCCATCTACTGTCATTCATTTCTCCCCCTTGTTTTTTTTTTCCCTTTCCCCTCACTTCCCCTTGTATGTAATTTTGTATAACTCTGAGGGTCTCCTTCCATTTCCATGCAATTTCCCTTCTCTCTCCCTTTCCCTCCCACCTCTCATCCCTGTTTAATGTTAATCTTCTTCTCATGCTCTTCTTCCCTACTCTGTTCTTAGTTACTCTCCTTATATCAAAGAAGACATTTGGCATTTGTTTTTTAGGGATTGGCTAGCTTCACTTAGCATAATCTGCTCTAATGCCATCCATTTCCCTGTAAATTCTATGATTTTGTCATTTTTTAATGCAGAGTAATACTCCATTGTGTATAAATGCCACATTTTTTTATCCATTCATCTATTGAAGGGCATCTAGGTTGGTTGCACAGTCTTGCTATTGTGAATTGTGCTGCTATGAACATCGATGTAGCAGTGTCCCTGTAGCATGCTCTTTTTAGGTCTTTAGGGAATAGACCGAGAAGGGGAATAGCTGGGTCAAATGGTGGTTCCATTCCCAGCTTTCCAAGAAATCTCCATATTGCTTTCCAAATTGGCCGCACCAATTTGCAGTCCCACCAGCAATGTACAAGTGTACCCTTTTCCCCACATCCTCGCCAGCACTTGTTGTTGTTTGACTTCATAATGGCTGCCAATCTTACTGGAGTGAGATGGTATCTTAGGGTGGTTTTGATTTGCATTTCTCTGACTGCTAGAGATGGTGAGCATTTTTTCATGTACTTGTTGATTGATTGTATGTCCTCCTCTGAGAAGTGTCTGTTCAGGTCCTTGGCCCATTTGTTGATTGGCTTATTTGTTTTCTTATTGTTTAATTTTTTGAGTTCTTTGTATACTCTGGATATTAGGGCTCTATCTGAAGTGTGAGGAGTAAAGATTTGTTCCCAGGATGTAGGCTCCCTATTTACCTTTCTTATTGTATCTTTTGCTGAGAAAAAACTTTTTAGTTTGAGTAAGTCCCATTTGTTGATTCTAGTTATTAACTCTTGTGCTATGGGTGTCCTATTGAGGAATTTGGAGCCCGACCCCACAGTATGTAGATCGTAGCCAACTTTTTCTTCTATCAGACAGCGTGTCTCTGATTTGATATCAAGCTCCTTGATCCATTTTGAGTTAACTTTTGTGCATGGCGAGAGAAGGGGATTCAGTTTCATTTTGTTGCATATGGATTTCCAGTTTTCCCAGCACCATTTGTTGAAGATGCTATCCTTCCTCCATTGCATGCTTTTAGCCCCTTTATCAAATATAAGATAGTTGTAGTATTGTGGATTGGTTTCTGTGTCCTCTATTCTGTACCATTGGTCCACCCGCCTGTTTTGGTACCAGTACCATGCTGTTTTTGTTACTATTGCTCTGTAATTTGAAGTCTGGTATCGCTATACCGCCTGATTCACACTTCCTGCTTAGAGTTGTTTTTGCTATTCTGGGTCTTTTATTTTTCCATATGAATTTCATGATTGCTTTCTCTATTTCTACAAGAAATGCCGTTGGGATTTTGATTGGCATTGCATTAAACCTATAGAGAACTTTTGGTAATATTGCCATTTTGATGATATTAGTTCTGCCTGTCCATGAACAGGGTATATTTTTCCATCTTCTAAGATCTTCTTCTATTTCTCTCTTTAGGGTTCTGTTGTTTTCATTGTATAAGCCTTTCACCTCTTTTGTTAGGTTGATTCCCAAGTATTTTTTTTTTTGAGGATATTGTGAATGGAGTGGTTGTCCTCATTTCCATTTCAGAAGATTTATCGCTGATATACAGGAATGCGTTTGATTTATGCGTGTTGATTTTATATCCTGCCACTTTGCTGAATTCATTTATTAGTCTAATAGTTTCTTTGTAGACCCTTTTGGGTCTGCTAGGTATAGAATCATGTCATCTGCATGGCTGAGTAGTACCCCATTATATATATATTCCACATTTTCTTTATCCGTTCATCTGTTGAAGGGTACCTAGGTTAATTTCCATAGCTTAGATATTGTGAATTGAGCTGCTATAAACGTTGATGTGCCTGTGTCACTGTAGTGTGCTGATTTTAAGTCCTTTGTGTATAAACCATGGAATGGGATATCTGGGTCAAATGGTGGTTCCATTCCAAGTTTTCTTAGAAATCTCCATACTGCTTTCCACAGAGGTTGCACCAATTTGCAGTTCTACCAGCAATGTATGAGTGTACATTATCCCCCAGATCCTTGCCAACATTTATTGTGACTTGTATTCTTGATAATTGCCATTATATGGAATCCCAGTGTAGTTTTAATTTGCATTTCTCTAATTGCTAGAGGTGGAATATTTGGTTTCTTTAAAGGTTCCTGAGACCCAGACAGCCAGGGAATGGGTCAGTGAGCTTCTAAAGTTGAGCATATTCCACCTGAACTTGGCTTTTTGAACCAAACATTTCTACCATTAGCCTTTTGAGAAATAAAAAAAAAAGCCCCATTGGCAGTCTACCTTGATCATGACCCACAGGCATTTAGCCAGTGAGGATGCTCTTTGGAGGCCTAGTCCTTTAAGGAAGTTACCACCTCTGTCATTCCTCCTCTCTCCAAAGTCATCAGTTTCCAGCCTGGTGGACAGAATTGGCAGATAGCCAGGACATACGGGAACTGTTGTTGATCAGTCCCAGGAATGATAAGGATGCTCATTTCCCAGGCTTCAGCTTGGATCAGAGCATCATTATAGAGTTCTGCTGGTGAGTGAGCACTCTGCCTGGCACACTTCCACAGTCCTTGAAATAACCAGATCTCAAATACCCATGGCTGAGTGCAATGTCACACACTTGTGACAATGTCACATACCCAGCAACTCGGACAGCTGAGGCAAGAGGATCTCAAGTTCAAGGCCAGCCTCAGCAATTTCATGAGGCTCTAAGGACTATGCAAGACCCTGTCTCAAAATAAAACATAAAAAAAGGACTGGGGATGTGGCTCAGTGGTTAAGTGACCTTGAGTTCAATTCCTGGTAACAAAAAAAAAAAAGGAAAAAAGACAATGAAAGGAAAACATCCCTGAGGGCCAGGTGCAGTGGCACACACCTGTAATCCCACCAGCTTGGGAAACTGAGGCATGAGGATTGTGAGTTCAAAGCCTCCCTCAGCAAAAACTGAGGCCTAAGCAACTCAACGAGACTCTGTTTCTAAATAAAATACAAAAAAGGGCTGGGAATGTGGACCAGTGGTTGAGTGCCCCTGAGTTCAATCCCTGGTACCCAAAAAATAAAACATAAAAATAAAGAAAATGCCCCTGTCTTTCTTCCCACTCCACCAACCAGTGTGATGACATTGTTTTGGGCACATAAATCATGTTGTGGTTCCCAGGAACCGTCCTATGGGTCAAGATGATAAGAGTAATTTCTGCCAAGAGCCAAAAGGACCCTACAACAAAGGTAGTAGCCAGGGAGTCAGGACATTTGGGTCTACTAGGACACATGGGCCCACTAACTCACTGGGTACCTTTGCCTCTGGTAAGAACAACACTTGAAAGTCACCTCGGTGATTTCCTCCCCTCCCTTTTTAAAAAAAATTTGTAAAATACCAAATAGTCTCCATCTTCATATTATTATTATTATTATTATTATTATTATTATTATTACCAGGGATTGAACTGAGGGGCACTCACCCCTGAGCCACATCCCCAGCCCTTTTTTGTATTTTATTTAGAGAAAGAGTCTCACCCAGTTGCTTAGGGCTTAGCTAAATTGCTGAAACTGGCTTTGAACTCAAATCCTCCTGTCTCAGCCTCCTGAGCTGCTGGGATTACAGATGTGTGCCAGGCATCCAGCCTCCAGCTTCATTATAATGCTCTCTGAGCCCATGACCTCCAATGTCAGGAACCCTATGCTCTTCTCAAGCAGCCTGTCTGTTACCCCAAACAACTCTGATAAATGTGTAAAGTGACCCAAAATCAGTGTTCTGAACTTTTCATAGAGTGATTAGGTAGAAGTTGTTTGAGGTTCACACAAGAGAGATCTTGTGAACAACAAAGGTATTCAAGGCAATCAGAGCCTTAGGGCCTGGAATCCTCTTCTTGAGAACACAGGGCAGGGGTGTGGTCTCACGTAGCAGGGCTTTGAGTTGGACAAGGGACTACATAGAATAGTGGGGACCCTCCAAAGGTCACTTGCCATTTTGACCAAACAGTAATGAATAGGTACATTTCACTCTCCTGTCCCCCTTTTTTTAATATGTATTTTTCAGTTGTAGTCGGATACAATACCTTTGTTTTATTTATTTATTTTTATGTAGTGCTAAGGATCAAATCCAGGGACTCACACATGCTAGGCCAGCACTCTACACTGAGTCACAACCCCAGCCCCTTTCCTATCCATTTGGAGTGAACCTAGATGATGGCATAACTGTCAAGAACTGGGCAATTG
>NW_026693430.1:0-14729 GCF_021218885.2 Marmota monax
AAAAAATCAACTCTACTAGGAGATAGAGATCATAAAAAAAATCAAACAGTAATCCTAGAAATGCAGGAAACCATAAACCAAATTAAAAACTCAAATGAGAGTATTACAAGTAGAGTAGATCAAGTAGAAGTCAGAACATCAGATAATAAAGACAAATTATATCATCTCAAAAAGAGTCTAGTCAACTGAGAAAGGCTTATAAGAAACCACGTGCAAAACATCCAAGAGATATGGGATATCATAAAAAACAAACAAACTTAAGAGTCATTGGGATAGAGGAAGGTATAGAGGTCCAAACCAAAGGAATGAGCAATTTGTTGAATGAAATAATTTTAGAAAACTTTCCAGACATGAAAACATGAAACAGATTTCCAAATCCTGGAAGCCTACAGGACTCCAAACATACAAAACCGTAATAGACCAACTCCAAGACACATTATTATGAAGATATCCAACATACAGAACAAGGAGAGAGTATTAACAGCTACAAGAGAAAGGAGGCAGATTACATTCAGGGGTAAACCAATTAGGTTAACGTCTGATTTTTCATCACAGACGCTGAAAGCGAGAAGATCCTGGAACAACATATTTCAAATGCCGAAAAATAATGGGTGCCAACCAAGAATTTTGTATCCAGCAAAATTAAGCTTCAGGTTTGACAACGAAATTAAAAATCTTTCACGATAAACAAGTTATAAGAATTCGCAGCCAGAAAACGAGCAATGCAAAGCATTTGGGCAAAACACTACAAGAAGAGGAAATGAAAAACAACATCCAAAACCAACAGTGGGAAGTAACTCAGTAAAGGGGAAAAAAAACTAATCAAAGAGGAAAACAAGCCAAATTTAAAAAAATAAATAAATAATGACTGGAAGTACAAACCATATATCAATAGTAACCCTAAATGTTAATGGCTTAAACTCACCAATTAAGCGATATAGGCTAGTAACCTGGATTAAAAAAAACAGATCCATCAATATGCTGCCTTCAGAAGACTCATCTGATAGGAAAAGACATACACAGGCTGAACTGAATGTGAAAGGTTGGGAAAAATCATACCACTCACATGGTCCTCGGAAGCAAGCAGGGGTGTCCATACTCATATCAAATAAAATCGACTTCAAGCCTAATTTAATCAAGAGGTTTAAAGAAGGACACTGTATACTGTTAAAGGGAACCATTCACCAACAAGACATAACAATTATCAATATTTATGCACCAAACAACGGCACTGCTACATTCATAAAACAAACTCTCCTCAAGTTCAAGAGACAAATAGACCACAGCACAATAATTATGGTGACTTCAACACACCTCTCTCACCATTGGACAGATCTTCCAAACAAAAGTTGAATAAAGAAATCATAGAACTCAATAACACAATTAATAACCTAGACTTAACCGACATATATAGAATATATCAACCATCATCAAGTGGATATACTTTTTTCTCAGCAGCACATGGATCCTTCTCAAAAATGGACCATATATTATGCCATAGGGCAACACTTAGAAATTATAAAGGAGTAGAGATAATACCATGCAGCTTATCAGACCATAATGGAATGAAACTGGAAATCAACGATAAAAGAAGGAAGGAAAAATCCTACATCACTTGGAGAATGAACAATATGTTACTGAATGATCAATGGGTTACAGAAGACATAAAAGAGGAAATCAAAAAATTCTTAGAGATAAATGAAAGCCCAGACACAACATATCAGAATCTATGGGACACAATGAAAGCAGTTTTAAGAGGAAAATTCATTGCTTGGAGTTCATTCCGCAAAAAAAGAAAAAACCAACAAATAAATGATCTCACACTTCATCTCAAAACCCTAGAAAAAGAAGAGCAAAACAACAGCAAATGTAGTAGAAGACAAGAAATAATTAAAATCAGAGCTGAAATCAATGAAATTGAAACAAAAGAAACAATTGAAAAAATTGACAAAATTAAAAGTTGGTTCTTTGAAAAAATAAATAAGATCGACAGACCCTTAGCCAGGCTAATGAAGAGAAGAAGAGAGAGAACTCAAATTACCAGCATATGGGATGTAAAAGGCAATATCACAACAGACACCACAAAAATACAGAAGATAACCAGAAATTATTTTGAAACCTTATATTCCAATAAAACAGATGATAGTGAAGACATCGATAAATTTCTTAAGTCATATGATTTGCCCAGATTGAGTCAGGAGGATACACACAATTTAAACAGACCAATATCAAAGGAGGAAATAGAAGAAGCCATCAAAAGACTACCAACCAAGAAAAGCCCAGGACCGGATGGGTATACAGCAGAGTTTTACAAAACCTTTTAAGAAGAACTAATACCAATACTTTTCAAGCTATTTCAGGAAATAGAAAAAGAGGGATCTCTTCCAAATTCATTCAACGAGGCCAACATCACCCTGATTCCAAAACCAGACAAAGACACTTCAAATAAAGAAAACTACAGACCAATATCTTTAATGCACATAGATGCAAAAATCCTCAATAAAATTCTGGCAAATCAGATATAAAAACATATCAAAAAGATTGTGCACCATGATCAAGTAGGATTCATCCCTGGGATGCAAGGCTGGTTCAACATACGGAAATCAATAAATGTTATTCACCACATCAATAGATTTAAAGATAAGAACCATATGAGCATCTCGATAGATGCAGAAAAAGCATTCGACAAAGTACAGCATCCCTTTATGTTCAAAACACTATAAAAACTAGGGATAACAGGAACTTACCTCAACATTGTAAAAGCCATCTATGCTAAGCCTCAGGCTAACATCATTCTAAATGGAGAAAAATTGAAGGCATTCCCTCTAAAATCTGGAACAAGAGAGGGATGCCCTCTCTCACCACTTCTATTCAACATAGTTCTCGAAATACTGGCCAGAGCAATTAGACAGATGGAAGAAATTAAAGCATAAAGATAGAAAAAGAGGGACTTAAATTAGTACTATTTGCGGGTGACATGATCCTATACCTAGCAGACCCAAAAGGTTCTACCCAGAAACTTCTAGAGCTAGTAAATGAATTCAACAAAGTGGCAGGATATAAAATCAACTTGCATAAATCAAAGGCATTCCTGTATATCAGTGACAAATCCACTGAAATGGAAATGAGGATAACCACTCCATTCACAATATCCTCAAAATAAATAAATAATAAAATACTTGGGAATCAACCTAACAAAAGAGTTGAAGAACCTATACAATGAAAATTACAGAACCCTGGGGCTGGGGATGTGGCTCAAGCAGTAGCATGCTCGCCTGGCATGTGTGTGGCCCGGGTTTGATCCTCAGCACCACATACAAACAAAAATGTTGTGTCCACCGAAAACTGAAAAATAAATATTAAAAAAAAATTCTCTCTCTCTCTCTCAAAAAAAAAAAAAAAAAAAACTACAGAACCCTAAAGAGAGAAATAGAAGAAGACCTTAGAAGATGGAAAGATATACCTTGTTCATGGATAGGCAAAACTAACATCATTAAAATGGCGATATTACCAAAAGTACTCTATAGGTTTAATGCAATGCCAATCAAAATCCCAACAGCATTTCTCATGGAAATAGAAAAAGCAATCACGAAATTCATCTGGAAAAATAAAAGACCCAGAATAGTAAAAGCAATTCTAAACAGGAAGAGTGAAACAGGCAGTATAGCGATAACAGATTTTAAACTATACTACAGAGCAATAGTAACAAAAACAGCATGGTACTGGTACCAAAACAGGCGGGTAGACCATGGTACAGAATAGAGGACACAGAGACCAATCCACAAAATTACAACTACCTTATATTAGACAAAGGTGATAAAAGCATGCAATGGAGAAAGGATAGCATCTTCAACAAATGGTGCTGGGAGTACTGGAAAGCCATATGCAACAAAATGAAATTGAAGCCCTGTCTCTCACCATGCACAAAAGTTAACTCAAAATGGATTAAGGATCTAGGAATCAAACCAGAAACTCTGCATCTAATAGAAGAAAAAATTGGTTCTAATCTCCACCTTGTGGGGTAGGGCTCCAAATTCCTTAATAGGACACCTATAGCACAAGAGTTAAAATCAAGAATCAACAAATGGGATGTACTCACACTAAAAAGTTTTTTCTCAGCAAGAGAAACAATAAGAGAGGTAAATAGGGAGCCTACATCCTGGGAACAAATTTTTACCCCTCACACTTCAGATAGAGCCCTAATCTCCAGAGTATACAAAGAACTCAAAAAATTAAACAATAAGAAAACAAATAACCCAATCAACAAATGGGCCAAGGATCTGAACAGACACTTCTCAGAGAACGATATACAATCAATCAACAAATACATGAAAAAATGCTCATCATCTCTAGCAATCAGAGAAATGCAAATTAAAACCACTCTAAGGTACCATCTCACCCCAGTAAGAATGGCAGCCATTATGAAGTCAAACAACAACAAGTGCTGGCGAGGATGTGGGGAAAAGGGTACACTTGTACATTGCTGGTGGGACTGCAAATTGGTGCGGCCAATTTGGAAAGCAGTATGGAGATTCCTCGGAAAGCTGGGAATGGAACCATCATTCGACCCAGCTATTCCTCTTCTCGGACTATTCCCAAAAGACCTAAAAAGAGCATACTACAGGGATACAGCTACATCAATGTTCATAGCAGCGCAGTTCACAATAGCTAGACTGTGGAACCAACCTAGATGCCCTTCAATAGATGAATGGATAAAAAAATGTGGCATATATACACAATGGAATATTACTCAGCACTAAAAAATAACAAAATCATGGCATTTGCAGGGAAATGGATGGCATTAGAGCAGATTATGTTAAGTGAAGTCAGCCAATCCCTAAAAAACAAATGCAGAATGTCTTCTTTGATATAAGGGGGGCGACTCAGAGCAGAGAGGAAGAGCATGAGAAGAAGATTACCATCAAACAGGGAGAGAGGTGGGAGGGAATGTGCCGTAGTCTGGCTGGGCAAAATAACCGGGGGGTGACAAGCAACTTGTGAAGGTTGATACAGCGGGAGCCGCTTTATTGTAGGACAGCAGAGGTATATATACATAACTGAATACACAGCTTGACTCAATTTAGCATCATCCAGTTACAGCAATCAGTCATTAAGGAATCCTCATCATCTTAATAATTACACACAGCTTAACTTAATTGACATAATCTAGACACAGCAGTCAGTCATTAAGGAATCTCCATCATCTTAATGGCTCGCTAGCGTTACTTCTCAAACCACTCCTCCTGGCAAAGTGCCAGGTGCCATCTTGATTTGTCTGTGGCCCTCAACATCTCCCCCTTTTGTTTAATTAAACAAAAAGTATGTGGCTTAGGGACCGTGCCTGTTTTAGGTTGTCCAATACTACATATGGTCCTTACCCGTCGTTGGATGGTCCGACCTCAAATCGTCAGCCTCCTGTCTTAGGTTGGTACCATTGTTATTGGATCTTACCCGTCTTTGACTACTGGCCCAACACACTCAGCCACACTTGTGGATAACGACCATAATGGTTTTTATACAAACACCGTAAATAATCTGCTACAAGCAGAAGGGAGGATACAAAATGCCACGATACCAAGCCAATTGATGGCTCCAAGTAAGAAGCCCTTGGAAAAATTGTACCACAAATGACACCATCAGCAAAGATACCCTGGCACCATTACAATTTGTTGTCTCAAAAGAAATCACAGTCCAGGTAAGTTCAAAGCTCAATAGATTAATTAAATCACAGTCCAGGTAAGTTCTGCAGGCAGCTAGCTTAAGCTGTAGCAGCAGAAACAGCAACAGCTATGATGATCAGAAGTGTTGTCCGGTTCTCAGCAACACTGGAAATCCCTCCACCCTCGTCCTCACTGGCACTCATCGGCACTGGGATGAAGGCAGGAACTCTGGCAATGATGGCTAAAGAAAATCCTGTAGCATTCCAGCAGGCACTAAGAAAACAACCTTCTGAACAATTTAGTACATTATCTCAAGGTTTTTTACATTTGAAATAGGACTTAATGGTGCTCATTATCCATTAGCCTCCAGGTGTGGGAGAACCATTGTAGTTATTGACATTGGAAATGACCAAACTTCAGGGGCACCTGGCGCATCCTCCGCTGCCAGCTGCAGCGTCCTCGGGCAGTCCCATGGCGGGGGGCGGGGAAGGGCCGCCAGCTGGAAGGTCCCTGTTGCGCCTGCGACCGGCTTGCACACGCGGCAGCCGCCATGCCACTTCACGCACCCTCCAGTGATGAAAAGTATTCAGTAGTAGCCTTTTGTTGCAACTTTTTCCCTGATAGTCCTTCCTCCTCTGAAATTTCTTCCTCTTTCTGACTAGAGTTCCTGGGCTTTTAGCAATGTATGCCCTAACTGTTCTTGGTTCCACTGGGGTGCCTCTTTCCTTCAACAATTTACTTAATACCCCTTCCATATTTTTGTACCAAAGACAATACAACACACCAAGACAAAACAAGACACAAACATACTGTATCAATCCTCTCCATTTTCCAGAGATGGCCATCCTTCCTCTCGCCCTATCCAGGGACGAGCAGCTTTGCTCCTGTCCCATCTATCTCCAGGGATAGGCAGCCTACCTTGTCACTCACCCCCGAGCGTCCCGGGGCTCCCTGTATGGGCCACCATCTGCCATAGTCCAGCTGGGCTGCCTAAGTCCGGCTGAGCAAAATAACTGGGGAGTGACAATCAACTTGTGAAGTTTGAAACAGCGGGAGCCGCTTTATTGTAGGACAGCAAAGGTATTTATACCTAACTCATTATAGACAGCTTGTTTCAATTAACATCATCTAGATACATCAATCAGTCATTAAGGAATCCTCATCATCTTAATAATTAAACATAGCTTAACTTAATTATCATCTAGATACAACAGTCAGTCATTAAGGAATCTCCATGATCTTAATGGCTCACTGGCTTTGGCTCAGAAACCATTCCTCCTAGCATACTGCCAGGCGCCATCTTAACTTGGTTGTGGCCCTCATCAGGAATGGGAGAGAGAAGGGGAATTGCACGGAAGATGGAAGGAGACCTGCATTGTCATACAAAAATACATATAAGAGGATGCGACGGGAAGGGAAAAAAAAAAGAGAGAGAGAGAGAAATGAGTTATGGTAGATGGGGTAGAGAAAGGTGAGGGGAGGGGAGGGGGGATAGGAAGGGGATAGGAAAGGCAGCAGAATACAACAGACACTAGTATGGCAGTATGTATAAATGTGGCTGTATAACTGATGAGATTCTGCAATCTGTACACGTGGGAATAATAAGAATTCATACCCCATATGAATCAAATGTATGATATATGATATGTCAAGATCAATGTAATGTTTTGAGCAACTAATAAATTTCTGATGTTTAAAAAAAAGAATCATTGGCATCAGGACTGGGGGAGTGGCTCAGTGACAAAGTGCTTGGCTAGCATGTGTGAGGTACTGGGTGGATTCTCAGCACCTCATATAAATAAATAGAATAAAGGTCCATTGACAACTAAAATATATGTAAGTATGTATGTATTATTCATGTATAAAAATATATATGTATATATACATCTATTTATATATATAAAGAATCATTGGAATCAAAGAGGTTTATCATGTGCATGAAAATGGCACGAAAAACTTCTTCACAAAAATTTCCAAAACCTTGAGAATGAGATGTACATACAGATAACAGGAACTAGTCATTCCAGATAGACAGGTCAAAAAAGAATCTCTCCATCACACATTATATTTAAAATACCTAACATACAGAATAAGGGTAGAATTGTTGAATCTCAAGAGAAAACTGACAGGTTACATTAGAAGGAAACTGATCAGAAATTAAAAATCTTTCAAGATAAGCAGAAACAACAACAACAAATGACTATTAAGGTGGCACTATAGAAAATACTTAAGGAGCCCCCTCCCCCTGCGCCTGCAAGGTAGGCAGAACTGTGACCACCAGCAGAACAGGCCCAGCGGCCTGCTGAGGGGCAGAGCCTCGCCCTGCACCTGCAAAGTAGGCGGAACTGTGACCACCGACAGAACAGGCGCAGCGGCCTGCTGAGGGGCAGAGCCGCCCCCTCCCCCTGCGCCTGCAAGGTAGGCAGAACTGTGACCACCGGCAGAACAGGCCCAGCGGCCTGCAGAGGGGCAGTGCTGCTGCCCGCGCCTGCAAAGTAGGCAGAACTGCGACCACTGACAGAACAAGCCCAGCGGCCTGCAGAGGGGCAGAGCCGCCACCTGCGCCTGCAAGGTAGGCGGACCTGCTACCGACCAGCAGAACAGGCCCAGCGGCCTGCCAGCGTGGTAGGCACATTGCCCCAATTGGAGGAGAGGCAGAGCCGCCGCCCGCGCCTGCGAGGGAGACTTTGCAACTATACAAGAGCAATATAAATATATAGGGGGAAAATTCAGTAGCACAACAGTTTCACCAAGCAGAAAGAAACGCGAACAGTATGAAGAGACAAGGAAAGAAAGGACCACAAGCAATGCAGGTCAACTCAACGTTAGAAGAGGTAATATCTGCAGCAGATGGAATGTCAGATAAAGAATTCAGGATATACATGCTTCAGATGATCTGGAGTCTCAAGGAAGACATTAGACAGCAAAATCAGACAATGAAAGATCACTTCAACAATGAATTACATAAACAAATCCAAGAAGCAAAAGATCAACTATACAGGGAGATAGAGGTTATAAAAAACAAACAAACAGAAATCCTAGAAATGCAGGAAGCAATAAACCAACTTAAAAACTCAATTGAGAATACTACCAGCAGAGTAGAACACTTAGAAGATAGAACATCAGACAATGAAGACAAAGTATTTCAACTTGAAAAGAACATAGACAGCTCAGCAAGACTGTTAAGAAAGCATGGGGATAACATAAAGAGACCAAACTTAAGAGTCATTGGGATACAGGAAGGTATAGAGCTCCAAACCAAAGGAATGAGCAATCTATTCAATGAAATAATACGAGAAAACTTCCCAGACTTGAAGAATGAGACAGAATCCCAAATCCTAGAAGCCTAGACACCTAGACACATTATAATGAAGATGCCCAACATACAGAATAAGGAGAGAATTTTAAAAGCTACAAGAGAAAGGAAAAGCAGATTACATTTAGGGGTAAGCCAATCAGGATAACAGCTGATCTTTCAACACAGACTCTGAAAGCTAGAAGATCCTGGAATAACATATTTCAAACACTGAAAGAAAATGGGTTCCAACCAAGAATTGTGTATCCAGCGAAATTAAGCTTCAGGATGGAAGATGAAATTAAAACCTTTCACGATAAACAAAAGTTAAAAGAATTTGCAGCTAGAAAACCATCTCTTCAAAACATCCTTGGCAAAACATTACAGGAAGAGGAAATGGAAAATAACAATGAAAACCAACAGTGGGATGTAGGACACTAAAGGGGGGAAAATAATCAAAGAGGAAAACAAACCATGTTTAGTAACATAATAAACAAATATGGCTGGAAGAACAACCCATATCTCAATAATAACCCTAAATGTTAATGGCTTAAACTCACCAATTAAGAGACACAGGCTAGTAGAATGGATCACAAAACAAGACCCAACAATATGCTGCCTACAGGAGACGCATTTGATAGGAAAAGACATACATAGGCTTAAGGTGAAAGGTTGGGAAAAATCATATCACTCATATGGACTTCGGAAACAAGCAGGAGTGTCCATACTCATATCAAATAAAATAGATTTCAAGCCAAAGTTAATCAAAAGGGATAAAGAGGGACACTACATACTGCTCAAGGGAACCATACACCAACAAGACATAACAATCATAAATATATATGCCCCAAACAATGGTGCAGCTATGTTCATCAAACAAACTCTTCTCAAGTTCAAGAGTCTAATAGACCACCATGCAATAATCATGGGAGAATTCAACACACCTCTCTCGCCACTGGACAGATCTTCCAAACAAAAGTTGAATAAGGAAACTATAGAATTCAATAACACAATTAATAACCTAGACTTAATTGACATATATAGAATATACTACCCAACATCAAGCAGTTACACTTTTTCGTCAGCAGCACATGGATCCTTCTCAAAAATAGATCATATATTATGTCACAGGGCAACTCTTAGACAATATAAAGGAGTAGAGATAATACCATGCATCTTATCTGATCATAATGGAATGAAACTGAAAATCAACGATAAAAGAAGGAAGGAAAAATCATGCATCACTTGGAGAATGAACAATAGGTTACTGAATGATCAATGCGTTATAGAAGACATCAAGGAGGAAATTAAAAAATTCTTAGAGATAAATGAAAACACAGACACAACATATCGGAATCTATGAGACACATTGAAAGCAGTTCTAAGAGGAAAATTCATTGCTTGGAGTTCATTCCTTAAAAAAAAAACCAACAAATAAATGATCTCATACTTCATCTCAAAATCCTAGAAAAAGAAGAGCAAAACAACAGCAAAAGAAGTAGCAGGCAAGAAATAATTAAAATCAGAGCTGAAATTAATGAAATCGAAACAAAAGAAACAATTGAAAAAATTGACAAAACTAAAAGTTGGTTCTTTGAAAAAATAAACAAAATCGACAGACCCTTAGCCATGCTAACGAAGAGAAGAAGAGAGAGAACTCAAATTACTAGCATACGGGATGAAAAAGGCAATATCACAACAGACACTTCAGAAATACAGAAGATAATTAGAAATTATTTTGAATCCTTATACTCCAATAAATTAGAAGATAGTGAAGACATCGATAAATTTCTTAAGTCATATGATCTGCCCAGATTGAGTCAGGAGGATATAGACAACCTAAACAGACCAATATCAATTGAGGAAATAGAAGAAACCATCAAAAGACTACCAACTAAGAAAAGCCCAGGACTGGATGGGTATACAGCAGAATTTTACAAAACCTTTAAAGAGGAACTAATACCAATACTTTTCAAGCTACTTCAGGAAATAGAAAAAGAGGGAGAACTTCCAAATTCATTCTACGAGGCCAACATCACCCTGATTCCTAAACCAGACAAAGACACTTCAAAGAAAGAAAACTACAGACCAATATCTCTAATGAACCTAGATGCAAAAATCCTCAATAAAATTCTGGCGAATCGGATACAAAAACATATCAAAAAAATTGTGCACCATGATCAAGTAGGATTCATCCCTGGGATGCAAGGCTGGTTCAATATATGGAAATCAATAAATGTTATTCACCACATCAATAGACTTAAAAATAAGAACCATATGATCATCTCGATAGATGCGGAAAAAGCATTCGACAAAGTACAGCATCCCTTTATGTTCAAAACTCTAGAAAAACTAGGGATAACAGGAACATACCTCAATATTGTAAAAGCAATCTATGCTAAGCCTCAGGCTAGCATCATTCTGAATGGAGAAAAACTGAAGGCATTCCCTCTAAAATCTGGAACAAGACAGGGATGCCCTCTCTCACCACTTCTGTTCAACATAGTTCTCGAAACACTGGCCAGAGCAATTAGACGAAAGAAATTAAAGGCACAAAAATAGGAAAAGAAGAACTTAAATTATCACTATTTGCAGAAGACATGATTCTATACCTAGCAGACCCAAAAGGGTCTACAAAGAAACTATTAGAGCTAATAAATGAATTCAGCAAAGTGGCAGGCTATAAAATCAACACGCATAAATCAAAGGCATTCCTGTATATCAGCACCAAATCCTCTGAAATGGAAATGAGGACCACCACTCCATTCACAATATCCTCAAAAAAAATAAAATACTTGGGAATCAACCTAACAAAAGAGGTGAAAGACTTATACAATGAAAACTACAGAACCCTAAAGAGAGAAATAGAAGAAGATCTTAGAAGATGGAAAAATATACCCTGTTCATGGATAGGCAGAACTAACATCATCAAAATGGCGATATTACCAAAAGTTCTCTATAGGTTTAATGCAATCCCAATCAAAATCCCAATGGCATTTCTTGTAGAAATAGAGAAAGCAATCATGAAATTCATATGGAAAAATAAAATACCCAGAATAGCAAAAACAATGCTAAGCAGGAAGTGTGAATCAGGCGGTATACCGATACCAGACTTCAAACTATACTACAGAGCAATAGTAACAAAAACAGCATGGTACTGGTACCAAAACAGGTGGGTGGACCAATGGTACAGAATAGAGGACACAGAAACCAATCCACAAAACTACAACTATCTTATATTTGATAAAGGGGCTAAAAGCATGCAATGGAGGAAGGATAACATCTTCAACAAATGGTGCTGGGAAAACTGGAAATCCATATGCAACAAAATGAAACTGAATCCCTTTCTCTCACCATGCACAAAAGTTAATTCAAAATGGATCAAGGAGCTTGATATCAAATCAGAGACACGGCGTCTGATAGAAGAAAAAGTTGGCTATGATCTACATACTGTGGGGTCGGGCTCCAAATTCCTCAATAGGACACCCATAGCACAAAAGTTAGTAACTAGAATCAACAAATGGGACTTACTCAAACTAAAAAGTTTTTTCTCAGCAAAAGAAACAATAAGAGAGGTAAATAGGGAGCCTACATCCTGGAAACAAATCTTTACTCCTCACACTTCAGATAGAGCCCTAATATCTAGAGTATACAAAGAACTCAAAAAATTAGATAATAAGATAACAAACAACCCAATCAACAAATGGGCCAAGGACCTGAACAGAACACTTCTCAGAGGAGGACATACAATCAATCAACAAGTACATGAAAAAATGCTCACCATCTCTAGCAGTCAGAGAAATGCAAATCAAAACCACCCTAAGATACCATCTCACTCCAGTAAGATTGGCAGCCATTATGAAGTCAAACAACAACAAGTGCTGGCGAGGATGTGGGGAAAAGGGTACACTTGTACATTGCTGGTGGGACTGCAAATTGGTGCAGCCAATTTGGAAAGCAGTATGGAGATTTCTTGGAAAGCTGGGAATGGAACCACCATTTGACCCAGCTATTCCCCTTCTAGGTCTATTCCCTAAAGACCTAAAAAGAGCATGCTACAGGGACACTGCTACATCGATGTTCATAGCAGCACAATTCACAATAGCAAGACTGTGGAACCAACCTAGATGCCCTTCAATAGACGAATGGATAAAAAAAAATGTGGTGGCATTTATACACAATGGAGTATTACTCTGCATTAAAAAATGACAAAATCATAGAATTTGCAGGGAAATGGATGGCATTAGAGCAGATTATGCTAAGTGAAGCTAGCCAATCCCTAAAAAACAAATGCCAAATGTCTTCTTTGATATAAGGAGAGTAACTAAGAACAGAGTAGGGACGAAGAGCATGAGAAGAAGATTAACATTAAACAGGGATGAGAGGTGGGAGGGAAAGGGAGAGAGAAGGGAAATTGCATGGAAATGGAAGGAGACCCTCAGGGTTATACAAAATTTCATACAAGAGGAAGTGAGGGGAAAGGGGAAAATAATACAAGGGGGAGAAATGAATGACAGTAGAGTGGGTAGAGAGAGAAGAGGGGAGGGGAGGGGAGGGGGGATAGTAGAGGATAGGAAAGGCAGCAGAATACAACAGACACTAGTATGGCAATATGTAAATCAATGGATGTGTAACTGATGTGATTCTGCAATTTGTATACGGGGTAAAAATGGGAGTTCATAACCCACTTGAATCAAAGTGTGAAATATGATATATCAAGAACTATGTAATGTTTTGAACAACCAACAATAAAAAAATTAAAAAAAAAAAGAAAATACTTAAGGAAATGGTATAGGGAGAAGAAGTCAAAACAAACCCTGAGCTCATAAATGGAGAAATCTCATTTGAAGAGTAGCTAAGCAAATGAGAAACAAAATTAAATGTTGGAAATAAACCCAAATTGCAGGAATTATAAATATCTCTCTACAACAATCTTGATTGTAAATGGTCTCAAATATCCAATTAAAAGACACAGGCTGGCATATTTTAAAAAAAAAAAAAAACGATAAAAAAGCAAGACCCAAGTATATGTAGTTTGTAAGAGACTCACCTCAGCAACAAAAACAGCCACAGGCTGAAAGTACGAAGATGTAAATCGATTTATCATGCAAATACAGCCCCCAAATGAGCAGGTACAGCTATTCTCATATCTAATGAAGCAGACTTCACCCAAAACTAATCAGATGGGACAAAGAGGGTCCCTTCATATTGTGGAACAATACAAGAAGAATATATAACTGTTGGGGGCCACCATGAACAGGAGCTGAGCTCATGGGAGCTGAGCAGGTACCCTTAGCCTTGAGCAATAAAGGTGTGGAACTGGCTTCAGCTGGAAGTGAAAAAGCAGGTGCACCTTACCTTTGCTGGGCAAGGAATTACAGCTCTGGGAGTGGTCGTCGCCCAATGGGACTGGGCTACACACCCCTGAAACCCAATCCTTGCCTTATTTGGGTTGAGCTTTCTGGAATGCCTTCTCCCCAATAAATACATGGTTCAGGGGTACTTTCTCTCTTTTGTCTGCCTCTCTGGCCTCCCTTGTGGGAGCTGGGTCAGAGGAGCCATCACTGAACCCCATGGAAAAGGTACTTTCTATGTTTGTGTGATTATTTAGTGCCAGCCCAGTTGCGAGTCATAGCATATAACAATACTAAATATTTATGCCCCAGGTGTTGGTGACCTAATTAGGTGAAACGAACACTACTCTGATTAAAGACTCAGATAGATCCCAGAACAATAATACTGGGCTATTTCAACACACCTCTCTCAACAATAGA
>NW_026693431.1:0-34025 GCF_021218885.2 Marmota monax
CAAAATGTTAATGCTGCAGTCTGGCTGGGCACAAATCACGAGCCACTGAAGCAGGAACAAACTTTATTTTTGAACTGCAGGAAAACACTTCACCCAGCTCCTGGGGAATCCTCCCGAACGCTACGCGGCTCGTCCAGGAACCCCCAGCCGGAAATATCTCTCCCGGAAATCCCTCCTCCTGCACTTCCCCAACCAATGGGAACTCTCGGGGAATCCCCGGAAATCCCCACGAGAACTCCAAAATAGTGCGAGAACTCAAAAGTTGCGGCAGAGGCGGATAGTAATGCCTCGCCTGTCAATCAATACTGTTGGCAAAATGCCAGGGGCCATACAGACTCGGCCGTGGCTCTCAGCATCTCCCCCTTTTTGTTTAATTAAACAACAAGCAATGTGGCTTAGGGACCCTGCCTGTTAGGTAGTCCAATTCAACATATGGTCCTTACCCGTCATCGGATGAACTGACCTCTAGGCGTCAGCCTCCTGTCTTAGGTTGGTACCACTGCAATTGGATCATACCCGTCACTGACTACCGGTCCAGCATACAGCCATACTTGTGGATAGGCCTTTGCACCAGTGGGGGGGTGAGGTTCTTTGCCTCACCTCTGTTGGCCCCCAAATTTGGCCTTGGTGCCAGTGGGGGGGTGAGGTTCTTTGCCTCACCTCTGTTGGCCCCCAAATTTTAGACCATCACTAGTAGAAGGGAGGAGGATGCAAAATGCCATGACACTAAGCCAATTGAGGGCTCCTTTGAAAAATTGTACCACCGGTGACACCATCAGCAAAAATACTCCAGCACTACCACAATTCGCTGCACCAACAGATAGTTCACAATGCATACAAGTGATACATAGTCCAGGCAAGTTCTGCAAACAGTTCAAAGCAGAGGAATCTGTCAATATGTCCATTTCCTCCCAAAGTAAATCGACTCCTTGATTGAGCATTACTTGTTGAGTTATTATTCATTGATACATCAGTTTATACAGTTTGTTGTGATAACTATTGAAGAAGCTGTTGTTTGGTTTTATCTTTGTCTTCACCGGCACTGGGATGAAGATAGGAATTCTGGCAATGATGCTAAGAAAAAAATTATGTAACATTCCAACAGGCACTAAGAAAACAATTTTTTGAACAATTTACATTATCCTGAACGGAATTATTAAATATAATGAGAAGGAAAGGTGAAAGTAAACAAACAGATCTGTTAACCTCCTTATTTGTTCACATATTAAAACAATTATCAACAGCTGTTTACCCAATCTAAATTAAACCATTAAAATCACGTGAATAAAAAAATTCAGATCCATTAATTCATGAGCACTCCTCATATATGATATATGGACATACGCACATACAGACATACAACACAAAACAGAAGTGTGCACACATAACATACAACACATAAGACAATAGTAAAGGCCTTGTAGCTTTACCTAGGTGAAATCTCCATTGCAATGCTTAAAAACTCCACAATCAAAAAATAAAACTGATCAGAAAAACATTAACCTAGGTCTGTATGAGCTCAAAAATAAAATAGAACTTTATGATGTGGGAAAAGGCAAATAATAAAATAAATATTGAAAAAAGCATCTTGGTTAATCACTGTCACAGATGTAAGAATAGCCAAACTGGAGTTCTGGATATCAGCTGTTATGGATTTGAGTCAAATTATCTTCCTTTTGGTCTGTAGAAATTGTTTTAGTTAATCTCTCTGGAATCCAAATCGGCTGCTGTTCTCCCTGTGGAAAAACACAAACAGAACCCCGACTCCAGACAATCACTGGGTCAGGACCTTTTCATTGTCCTGTTAGAATATCCTTCCAAAGTACCTTAGGCTTATGTACATTTTTTGGACACATATGCCTTTCCGCAGCACTAAGCCCTGATGAATCCAAATTTTAAAAGTTTATAGTAAAAAGGGTTATTTTAAGTTTATCTTTGGGTGATATATACCCCTTTCCAATTCCCTCTTTTTGCTTTAATAAGTACATTTTAATAGTTTGATAAGCTCTTTCAACTATGCCTTGTCCCTGAGGATTGTATGGGATTCCTGTTATATGAGTAATGCCAAATGATGAGCAAAATTGTTTAAAAGAGGTAGAAGTATAACCAGGACCATTATCTGTTTTTAACTGTTTTGGAACGCCCACAGTGGCAAAATTTTGTAAGCAATGAGCTATAACATCTTTAATTTTTTCTCCGGAATGAAGGGAGCCCATCAAAAATCCGGAAGAAGTATCAACTGTAACATGCAAATATTTTAATTTTCCAAATTCTGGCAAGTGTGTGGACGTCCATCTGCCAAATATGGTTAGGTATCAGTCCTCTAGGATTGACTCCAAGATTAACTTGTGGTAAAAAGGTCACACAATTTTGACATTGTTTTATTATTTGTCTAGCTTGTTCCTTAGTTATTTTAAAACGCTTTTCTAAAGTATTAGCATTGACATGGAACCTTTTATGAAAATGTGTAGCTTCTTCTAGTGTAGAGAAAATATGTATGTCATGTGTAGTTTTATCTGCTAAATCGTTGCCCAAACTAAGGGCTCCAGGCAATCCTGTATGTGCCCTGATATGTCCTATAAAGAATGGATCTTTTCTGTCCCAGATTAGACTTTGTATAGCAGAAAACAAAGAGAAAACTGTAGAGGAAGGGGAAATCCTGCCAGCATCTTCAAGGGATACTATAGCATTAACTATATACTGACTATCAGAAAATAAATTAAATACAGAATCTTTAAACATCACAAAAGCTTGTAAAACTGCATTAAGCTCTACCTTTTGAGCTGATTGTTTGGGTACTAAAAATGTAAAAGTTTGATCAGGGGTAACTACTGCTGCTGTACCATTATTTGACCCATCAGTGAATACATTTGGAGCATTCATGATAGGGGTTTTTCTTGTCATTTTTGGAAAAACTACAGGATGTGAAGACCAAAAAGACAACAAAGGATTAGATGGTAAGTGATTATCAAATGAAACATTAGATTTACACATGATTATTGCCCAAGTATTTAACTCATTAGCTAACTCATCAATTTGATCCATAGTATATGGAGTAATAATTTTATTGGGAGAAATTCCAAACACTCCCTTTGCTGCTTTTATTCCTTTGAGTATTAATTTTCCTACAGCCTCAGGATACCTAGTAAGAATAGTGTTAGGAGAATAAGATAAATGTTTCCACAATAATGGACCTTCTTGCCAAAATACTCCTGTAGGAATATTTTTTGTTGGTATTACAATAAATAATAAAGGCAAAGTTATATCAATTCTATCCAAATGCATATTTTTCCATATATGTTTCAATAATTTTTAATGCCTTTCTTGCTTCAGGTGTTAACATGCGGGGTGAATTTGGATCTGATGGACCTTTTAGGATATCAAATAAAGGTCCCAACTCTCCTGTTGGTATGCCTAGATAAGGCCTTATCCAATTTATGTCTCCTAATAACTTTTGAAAGTCGTTAAGTGATTTGAGTTGATCTACTCGTATTTGAATTTTTGGTGGACGGACCATGGTTGAGGATAATAGAACTCCTAAATAATTAATTGGAAAATTTAATTGTACTTTATCTATTGCTATCTCTAGATTATATTTTTTTAATAAATTTGTAAGTGTGGCATAACATTCTAGCAATGTGTTTTTATCTTTGTGTGCTAACAATACATCATCCATATAGTGAAATATTTGTAGTTTAGGATTTTGATTTCTAAGTGGCTGGATTGCTTGGTTAACATAAATTTGACACATAGTTGGGCTGTTACCCATCCCTTGAGGGAGTACTTTCCATTCATATCTCTGATCAGGACCTTCATGATTCAGTGCAGGGATAGTAAATGCAAAACGTGGACTATCCTCAGGATGAATTGGAATTGAAAAAAAACAATCTTTAATATCTATAACTAAAACATACCAGGTTTTTGGCAAAGCAGACAACTGAGGAATCCCTGATTGAGCAGGTCCCATAATAACCATCTCATTATTAATGGCTCTTAAATCTTGCAATAATCTCCATTTACCAGATTTCTTTTTGATGACAAAAATGGGAGTATTATGGGGAGATACAGAAGGTTGTATATGTCCTTCCGCTAATTGTTGTTTGACCAGGTCATGGGCTGCTTGTATCTTTTCTTTAGTCAGGGGCCACTGAGGAACCCATACTGGTCTTTCTGACTTCCAAGTAATTTTTATTGTCTCAGTGACCCCTTCTGAAAACCCAGTCCATGTCTATTTATTCCTTGATCTATTTGAATTGGTGCTGCTATGCCTTGTTCTCCTAATCTTTTTTCTTTCCTGAAACCTTGTCTAGCCCTAATAGTGGGCGCATTTGGATTGATGTTATTTGTTAATGTCAAACCTAATTGATCTAGGACATCTCGTCCCCATAAATTTATAGGAAGATGATCCAATACATATGGCTGTATAGTTCCTTCACATCCTTCAGGATCCTTCCAATCTAATACCATTGCACTTCTATGGGGATTAGTTGCCACTCCTAGGCCTTGAAGCGTTTGAGTGGCTTGTTTTAACGGCCAATGTTTTGGCCATTCTTGACGAGATATGATGCTAAGGTCTGCACCTGTATCCAGTAGCCCATTAAATTCATGTCCTTGAATATTTAGTTTTAGCATTGGGCAAGAATCTAAATTTAAAGACAGCATAGCCCAATCTACACCTGTGGAGCCTAATCCCCTGGAACCTCTTTCTATAGTACTACTAGAAAATTTATCATGTAGGCTAGGTATTATTAATAACTGTGCTATTCTATCTCCTGGTGAAATTACTGATATACCCTTTGGAGAACTAGCTATAATTTTTATTTCACCTTCATAATCGGGATCAATTACCCCGGGACTTATCATAAGTCCTTTTAGCGTAGAAGAACTGCGTCCTAACAATAAGCCTACTGTTCCTTGGGGAAGAGGTCCTTTTACTCCTGTGGGAATGATTTGAACTCCCATCTCTGGAGTTAGTACTGCTCTGGCGGAGGTGCAGATGTCCAACCCTACGCTCCCTCTGGTTTTTCTGATGAGAGATCTGATGGATAATGTGTCCTTGGCACTGCCCTGATGGTGTTGCTGGGTTCCTCCATGGTGTTTCTGGGCTCCTCCAGTGCCCCGTACATTTGTGGTTGTGGGCCCCGGAGCATTGGGCCCCCCTATCCGTTTTTTGGCAATGGAGCCCGATGCCTTTCTCCACGATATCGTGGGTAAACACTTGGTCCTTGTCTGTTTTTTGATAATGGAATACCCTCTATGGTGGTTTGAGAACAGCATTCATTAGCCCAATGTTTCCCTCTACGGTATCGTGGGCAAATACCCGGTATTCTATTCCTTTGATACCTAGCTTTGTTAAACCCTACTCCTATGGGGCAACTCCTTTTAAAATGTCCTGTTTGATCACAATTATAGCATGTTTTTGGCCTGGCATCTGAAGCCTGTTGTACTGCTGCTAAGACTTGCCCTTGTTCATTAATGTCTCTACATAATGTAATATATGTGTTTAAATCTTCATGTCTCCATGATCTAATGACCTCTCTGCAGCAACGATTTGCTTGGTCATAAGCCAGTTGTTTTATAAATGGCATTGCCTGTTCTGTATCCCCCAAAATTCTGGAAGCTTCTTGAATAAGCCTATCTACATATTCAGCATAAGGTTCATTAGTTCCTTGTATTACCTTAGATAATTGACCTTGTAAATCTCCATGCCCCTGTAAAGTTTTCCATGCCTCAACCGCATCTACAGCAATTTGTGCGTATACGCCAGGATCATATTCAATTTGTTGCCATTGACCCTCATAAGGTCCTTTTCCTAACAACATATGTAGATTTCTTTGAGGGTAACCAGCTGCTGCATTTCGCCTAGCTGTCTCCCTGCAAAATTCCTCATTGGCATCCTTCCATAACAAATACTGTCCTCCATTTAGCACAGATTTACACATACTAGCCCAATCTGCTGGCGTCATGTCCAAGTTAGTAATGGATTCGACCATGCTTACAGTGAAGGGTGCTTGGGGACCACAGGTTGTTACAGCCTCCTTTAACTGCTTCACTGTTTTGAAATCTAAAGCTCGGTGAATTCGCTGCTCTCCTGCCTGCTCAAGTACAGGGCATGCTAATCTTTGAGGTCCTGTCTCAGGATCCCATCTATCAACTACGGGGTTTGAGGGCCACTCAGCTATCTCCATAGGGGGGCTGTTGGTTGAATTACGCCCTCTGGTGATAGAACGGTGTTAGTAGCAGCCTCCTGTTGTAGCTTTTTCCCGAATAGTTGTTTTTCCTCTAAGCTTTCTTCCTTTAAATTTTCTTCCTCTGTCTGACTAGCTTGAGAGACCTTCTCTTTTGCTTGATCTAAAATGTCTTTCTCCATGGTCTGAACCTCTAACAATTTACTTAACACTCTTTCAGTTTGTTTTTTACTAATTTCTAATCTGTTATAAAGATAACGCAACCCAGTAAGATAACACAAAACAAAACCGAAACAGAATGAAACAAAAACGGAACAAAAAATCGTTGTATCAGTTTTCCTATTTTCTTGATATGTGCATTTGTGGTCTATTTCTATCTCTTCCTCAGGGGCGAACAACTTCAAACCTTGAGCCAACCATTTTTCCCAATCTGCCTGAGAAAATTCTAGGGATAGGCAGCTTGAAACAAACACAAAACAAATCAAAACAAGAACACATTTTAAAATGGTCACCCATTCTCTCGCCTTCCCTTAGGGGCAAGCAATTTCACTTACCCCGAAGCTTCAGACGTTCCCCGCATGGGCCGCCAATTGCTGCAGTCTGGCTGGGCACAAATCACGAGCCACTGAAGCAGGAACAAACTTTATTTTTGAACTGCAGGAAAACACTTCACACAGCTCCCGGGGAATCCTCCCTAACGCCACGCGGCTCGTCCAGGAACCCCCAGCTGGAAATATCTCTCCCAGAAATCCCTCCTCCTGCACTTCCCCAACCAATGGGAACTCTCCGGGAATCCCCGGAAATCCCCACGAGAACTCCAAAATAGTGCGAGAACTCAAAAGTTGCGGCAGAGGCGGATAGTAATGCCTCGCCTGTCAATCAATACTGTTGGCAAAATGCCAGGGGCCATACAGACTTGGCCGTGGCTCTCAGTGTGTTAATAGTATATGTGTTTGATTCTTCATTGCAATAAACATGTTATATGCTTCTAAAACATTCAGTAGAAACCCATGTTACCAAAACTTAATTGGTAGTTCCATATAATCTTTGGGAAAATCAAATCATAATCAGCCTGGAGTCTATCATATTTTGAAACAGAGTATTGTTTTCAAAGTTATATTAAATCAAAAGAAGTTGATCATAGAACCTAATAATACTGTATGATGTTAATAATTTAGAAAATATAACGTGACAGGGCATAAGAATTAAATAGTTAATACAAAATAAACAAAACTCTAATGTTAATAATTAAGATTCCTTATTAGAAGAAAGCTGTGTGTCCTGGAAATTTCTTTTCTTGACACGAATGGCATTTGTTTAAAGTAGTTGGGTGATTTGGGCCATTTAGCTTTATAAGTTTTGATTTGTTAAATTTGAGGGGAAGGTTCATGTTCTGATCTTTAGAATTCTAAATATGGATTTAGATCAATATTATCCCACATGCTTTCCAATTAAATTGAAAACAGTACTTATGATGGTTTGCCAAATATTTAGTAGTTGATTGTATTTATTCAAATATCTCGGAAGTGAATCCCTTGATGAATTTGTTGTGTAAAAGTGTTAGATTTTAGTTTACATGGCAGCTGAAATTACTTCTGCTATTTTATGTAGGCTTGGGCTCTTTCCTGCATAGCTTTAGGATTTAGATAACACTAACATCTAACATTTTCCCCAATTTATTATTATATTATAATGAAAAAATATTTAAAAAATCAAAATAGTCAGTTTATACATATTCAAAGCAATGTCATGTTTCATTAAGAAAACATTAAATACTTATGTCTGGATTTAAATTGCTTATATAGGTACTTGTATATCTTTTCAAATATATAGGTAAATGCTTTTGTGTGAATAAAGTAGAAAACAAAACAATGAAGAATAAGAAAGCCAGAGAATAATATACCAAAATTAAAACATAGAATTGATTATTGTAATGAAATCAGAATGAAATAGAAAATGTCCATTAATTACCAGTAGAAAGATTAAATTTCTTTTCCATTAATTTTAGTGGACAAAGTATGAGAAGAGTGTACTATGTTTTTCTAGAATCCAATGAAATCTGAGAAAAAGTGTATGCTTAGAATAGTATTGTTGTTTTTACTTTATAACAATTGAGTACCATTATATGAGTAATAATGTGTATGTTTTCTTCTTTATAGCTTTCCATTGAAATAGGCCATGAAGTTAAAAGTCAAAATAAGCTATTAGCTGAAATGGTAAGTGGTTATGATTTTAACTTTAAGAAATTTGATTTAATATTCTCAAATTTAGTCTGTTAATCAGGAACAACATTTTAATTTTTTTCCCATTTGAAAGAGATCTAGAGATCATAAATTCTGAATTACCATTCATTTGTATCTAATCAGTTTATAATAGCTATGATTTATTTTTGTATTTTCATCTTACAAATACATAAGTAGGAAGAGAGGTGGAAGCTAATGTTTCTTTAGCCCTGTGTTTAGAAACAGTATTAAAGATGTAAGACAAATGACTGTTTTGAGTAGTCTTAGAAATCTCTATGGGTAACGACAACTAGTAATTTATTAACCACGCAATCAAAAAGCACTTTATATCCAACCAACCAAATGTTTCCACTTAATGGAAACTTATTTATTTTGCTCAAATTTTCTAAGGCTCGCTACTGAACAAAGACCTCATAGATTTGAATAGCCCAAAGCCCTTTATCTCTTGTCTAAAAGGGCTCAGCAATACATATATTTTCTTATTAGAGCCTTCTTTCATTTGTTAATGCCTTTTTTTGGATGTCAAACTTCTTTGAACCTTCCATTGTTTCTCCACATGATTTTAAAATTGCACTATTCAAAAATTAATATGATATTGAAAGTGGTGTTCTTCCTTAGCTTCGTGCTAGAACCACTTAGAGAACTCCTTGTAAATGCGTATCTCTATTTCTCACACTAAGTAAACTGCTTCAAAATTTTAAGGGGCGGGAACTAGGCATATGTGTTTTGTAAAGAGCATCACCAGAGATCCTGATGCATAACTCCAGTGAAGAACCATAAGTATTTAAGTGCATGAGGCACATGGATACTGAGGTATGCAAAAAAGTCTTTTAATTATGTCAGGGATTTTTCATCTGAGGACATTAAGACTTCAGTGGAAGTATAATATTTCTTATCTATACCTACTCTGATCTTAAGGACTTTTCCAGCCATTTGAATAGAGTTGTTTTTCTTCACACATATTTATTGTCCTTTCCACATCCTATTCCCCATGAATGATATTCTCTTAATACTTAGTACACTCTACTGTACTTCAAAGTCAGTTATCTAAACAAAAGAATCTTAATTGCTAACCATATTAAATTTAAACATTTAACCACTAACCATATTAAACCTTGAATGCTTTCTTCTACTGGGTAGCGGTTACCTATTTGACCCTGGAAAGCAATGCTATAACGAATAATGGGAAAATCCTGTAAGATAGTCCACAAACCTTTGTTACTATTTTTAACAATGTTTGTTTTATTGTTAGTGATTTTTAATCCACAGAATTGAAATAAGGCTTAAATACTTTGAGTTTTTTAATTACTCTGTGGGACTTTAAAAAATGTCTATTGGGTAATGAAAGAGCTTTTTATTCATTGAGAGAACTGCTTTATTTTGCATGGAGTAATCAGGCTGATTACCCAGGGTTATAAGCAGGTTCTTGAACTGATTAAACACAAAAACTGTCATTGAAAATGTACACTAATAACAGTGTATTCAATTACTTGAATGTGCACATGTAGAATAATAGAACCTAAGTATTACTTTTTCTCTTCTCTCTCATAGGATTCACAATTTGATTCTACAACTGGATTTCTAGGTAAAACTATGGGAAAACTGAAGATTTTATCCAGGGGGAGCCAAACCAAGCTGCTGTGCTATATGATGTTGTTTTCATTTTTTGTCTTTTTTGTCATTTATGGAATTATTAAACTGAGGTGATGCAAGTAAGTGTGAGTTTGGAATTTGTTCCAATTAATAGGATGGAGTACCACTTTGATAAAAATCAGCATTGCAACATTCCTAATTTTGAAATAGTAGACCTTTTCCATTGAAGATTACTGAATTTTGCTTGTTTTATAAATCACATTAGATAATACAGTGTTCTTTGAATACTGTTTCTTATTGACTCATTTAACCCCTATTTTCAGGGGTATTGAGATGGCCTAAAATCAGTGTCGCTCTACCAACCTTTTTTTCTCATTGTTTGCTAGTTGTCAGATTAATATCCTGTTGTTATCATAAATGGAGGTTTATGTTCCACATAAGAAATAGTGGGAAAGTAGTAGAATGCCTGCAGAGCCTGATTCCCAGCTCTTAGGGTAGTAAGCCAGTCTGTGATGGGATGGTAATTATATATTTCTCTGCTGTCATCAACTGGGGTGATGTATACCCCTTTCCTCCTTCATTTGGTTACAATTGGAGACTTAAGTTCTTTTTACCTATAATCTTAATTTTTCATCAAATGACTCTTCTTTCTGTCCAGGACTTCCTTCTTTAATAAAGCTTGTTAATTGGGCATATGTCTGGTAGGGCCTAATCTACATGTGTATCAACATAGTTATTGTTTTATATTAACATAAACTCCATTGACTTGGTTTATGGTAGTTTTATGATTTTAGCTACTTAGGCAGGCCATTTGATTATCATTTGTGACAGAATAATGTGAAGTTAAGTGATTGCTGAGCTCTGGGTAGAAATAAAATGTTCAAGAAAATTAATTGTCTCTGCTTTATTATGTGCTCAAAACATTGAAAATACTCAGCATTGAATTCAGAGTTAAGAGGAGTATTAATCCAGTGCATTTGTTTATAGAAAGCTAAACACAAAGGTGGATTGTTAAGTAAAAAAGAAATATTATCAAATACTCTGTATTGCTACTACTTTGGAGGTTTCAAAAATAAATTTTGTATTGAAATATATTAATTGACTTGATTGCATCTTTAAATCTCTTTTATGTTCTTGATGAACAAAATCAGGCAGTTAACATTGTATTATGTCAGAACTTGCTTCAAACAAATAAGGCAACTCTTATGCAATTAAAGATCTCTTTATTTCTTTATGTTTTTTATTTATGAATGTCATTTTGGTTTTACTGAATTTTCAATTGTTTAGGCTATCCCACATGACCTATCTCAATTTGAGTCCTATTTTTTTCTGATTGCATTTGTCATCATTTGGACCTGTATTTCACTGGTCTAAACCCCAGACTGAGAGAGGTTAAGTTAAGCATAAGACACTGTTTGAGTTAGAAGCCTTGCATTCAGATCTCCTTCCCTTCAATTGCTCTGTGCTTTCAACCTCAGTTTCTTCATAGTATCACTTATTACATTGGATTGTTGTGAAAAGTAGATGAGATAACAGAGAAAATGCCTTACATGACAATCAATAAATGATAAAATTTCCATACTTTATAAATGCTAGTACTCATTATCATTAACAGAAATTAAATGTCAGAAAGGGGAGTTATTTTAAGGGTAAGATAATAGGTTGGTTTCAGGCTTTGAATTACCCAAGTGAGTAATTTCTATCAGGAGCATGACTCATTGGTTCAAGAAAATTTTAACTGTGTTCTCTGTAACAATTATGTTATACCAGAGCTCAGGGAATACTCAAATCTATCAATAGTCAAATTCGCAAAAAATGGAACGAACAGAAGCCCAAAGAAAATTATTGGAAGATGAAAACACAAGAAAATCACTAATGGAAATAGAAAAGATCTGTCTTAGGAAAACCAGTGATGTCAAGAGAAGGGCGAATATCAGGATTATAAGTTTACTATTTTATGGAAACAAAGAATTTCCATTTAAAGTCAGATATTATCATCAGAGAGGTAAAGATTTCAGTAAAAGGGGCTTGGAGTGATGAAAAAGTGATTCTTATTACTGCAGGGATCAGTATTTCTTTTTTGATTTTTTTTAAGAACTGCAAGGAATTTGTCATTTCATATCACTCCTCTACATCACTGTTATTGCTAAGATTCTGATAGGCAGGGAACTCTTTTGGAAGCACTGGCCTGTCTTTGCTCCAAGATGGATCCTTCTGCCAGCATTCTTCTTCCTTCTGTTTAGGGACTCCCAGGAAAAGGTATTCCCAGAAATAAGATTTGGGGGAAATATCAAATATGAAAAAGTTCTAATCCTTTATAATCATTTTTAAGCCCATTGCTAATCCTGTAAAGAACTAGGTTTCTGAGAAGTTGATTGTAATAATTGAATAAATAAGATACTCATATAATATGTTTTTTCAAGAGTTAAGCTTGCAGGTGTTTGGGTCCTGGATGGAGCACTACATATTCTGTATTTTAAATGGTAAAACAAATTCATAAAAAAATTTATAAAAATTGCAGATATCCAGGTTTTCCCAGAAACATCTAGTCACTTCATTTCACTAGCAGTTAAACCTTGGAAGTGTGCCAAACACACTTGCAAATAATTGAATCATAGGCATGTTTTTCTACAATCAGAAAAGGGAGAATTACACATATTATTGATAGAATTGGAATTAGCATTCAAGTTAATTCTTCAATATTACTTGAGCTGGTAATAGATGTCAAATCTAAGATAAATATGCAATATTTTAGGTATCAGAACTTTGAAGCACTTGCATCCATAAAAGTTCTGGTTCTTTTTTAAACAAGTTTTCCTAATTTTTTCAATGCTCTTTCATTTCAAATTAACTGTTGAATTTACTTCTTTGAGAGAAAGTTGAAAAAGTGCTTAGTTTAGGTTCATTTATTGCCATTACTGATGAATGAACTTCAACAATTTACTTGGTATATTTGATAAAGGGGCTAAAAGCATGCAATGGAGGAAGGATAGCATCTTCAACAAATGGTGCTGGGAAAACTGGAAATCCATATGCAACAAAATGAAACTGAATCCCTTTCTCTCACCATGCACAAAAGTTAATTCAAAATGGATCAAGGAGCTTGATATCAAATCAGAGACACGCCGTCTGATAGAAAAAAAAGTTGGCTACGATCTACATACGGTGGGGTCGGGCTCCAAATTCCTCAATAGGACACCCATAGCACAAAAGTTAATAACTAGAATCAACAAATGGGACTTACTCAAACTAAAAAGTTTTTTCTCAGCAAAAGAAACAATAAGAGAGGTAAATAGGGAGCCTACACCCTGGGAACAAATCTTTACTCCTCACACTTCAGATAGAGCCCTAATATCCAGAGTATACAAAGAACTCAAAAAATTAGACAATAAGAAAACAAACAACCCAATCAACAAATGGGCCAAGGACCTGAACAGACACTTCTCAGAGGAGGACATACAGTCAATCAACAAGTACATGAAAAAATGCTCACCATCTCTAGCTGTCAGAGAAATGCAAATCAAAACCACCCTAAGATACCATCTCACTCCAGTAAGATTGGCAGCCATTATGAAGTCAAACAACAACAAGTGCTGGCGAGGATGTGGGGAAAAGGGTACACTTGTACATTGCTGGTGGGACTGAAAATTGGTGCAGCCAATTTGGAAAGCAGTATGGAGATTTCTTGGAAAGCTGGGAATGGAGCCACCATTTGACCCAGCTATTCCCCTTCTCGGTCTATTCCCTAAAGACCTAAAAAAGAGCATGCTACAGGGACACTGCTACATCGATGTTCATAGCAGCACAATTCACAATAGCAAGACTGTGGAACCAACCTAGATGCCCTTCAATAGACGAATGGATTAAAAAAATGTGGCATTTATACACAATGGAGTATTACTCTGCATTAAAAAATGACAAAATCATAGAATTTGCAGGGAAATGGATGGCATTAGAGCAGATTATGCTAAGTGAAGCTAGCCAATCCCTAAAAAACAAATGCCTAATGTCTTCTTTGATATAAGGAGAGTAACTAAGAACAGAGTAGGGAGGAAGAGCAGGAGAAGAAGATTAACATTAAACAGGGATGAGAGGTGGGAGGGAAAGGGAGAGAGAAGGGGAAATTGCATGGAAATGGAAGGAGACCCTCAGGGTTATTCAAAAGTACATACAAGAGGAAGTGAGGGGAAAGGGAAAAATAATACAAGGGGGAGAAATGAATGACAGTAGAGGGGGTAAAGAGAGAAGAAGGGAGGGGAGGGGAGGGGAGGAGGGATAATAGAGGATAGGAAAGGCAGCAGAACAGAACAGACACTAGTATGGCAATATGTAAATCAATGGATGTGTAACTGATGTAATTCTGCAATCTGTATATGGGGTAAAAATGGGAGTTCATAACCCACTTGAATCAAAGTGTGAAATATGATATATCAAGAAATTTGTAATGTTTTGAACAACCAACAATAAAAAATTTTTAAAAAAAATCAATTTACTTGGAAGCAGAATAGCATCTCGGGAAGACTGAAAGCTATTGTCTGTGCACAAAACCTGGCTCCACCATTCACATTCTGACTTTGGGCTGATAACCTCTCTATCTCAATAACTCCCTGAAAAACAGGAATTAAAATTGTGTAAAGATAGTGGTAATATAGTCATAAAGTTATGATGAATGAAATAATACTTGAAAAAGCTTTAGAATGGATGCTCAATGGTAGCTGTTGTCATTGTGATTGGGATATTTGGGAATTCTAATCTGTTACAATAGCCTGTACATAGCAGCTGGAATTTTGGCTGCTTTCTCCTCACTACACTGCCAGAAATAAAAGCAGCTGTATGTCTTTTCTAGGAAAGTTTTATAATTTCTGGCATTTTATTCATCTAGATTGTGTGTGTGTGTGTGTGTGTGTGTGTCCTCAACAACCTAATGGAACTAGCTTTTTAAAAAAACCTACATTTTTTAAGCTTATTTGACTTGTTTGGGTTATTGTAATGATAACAACAGAGCTTTTGACTTTCTAGAGGCAGAGGTTTGAAAGGAGAGAAAGTTCTCTACCTATGGGGGTATCTACTATCCACTGTAATTGAATGTAATAGGGTCTCTCTAAGGTATATATATTTTGTTCCAACCAATATTTTATCACTGCACTAGTACCCTACCATTAATTATTAGGGTTTCACAGTGTTTTAACAGCCAATAGATATTCTTATCTGATCTGTCTGATGAATATTCTTCGATAGTATTTTAATAAACCATAGTTGCTTTTAATAAGAATCACATTAATATTCTGTTTTCTGCTCTGGAGGAACAAAAAGCTTCTCAAATATTTTCATAGTTGAAGTGATAGATTTTTACTCTGAACTTTTTATTTCCCTTGATTATGTATTTATATTCAATGGTATAATAATAAACCAGTTCTCAGGGTGGGTGAGGGGTCTGGAAGAGCCTTGATGTATAGTAATTTTATATTTCCCTGGCATAAATACTCATATTACACTGGATTTCAAGTACCAAAGTGACATCCTTAGACACAGCATTGAGAAAGTCCATGCACAATTGGCTCTCATGAGCTGGTATAACTAGCTCCAGTGTTCTTGTTGTATTATAATCAATATTCTTTTTTAAAAAATATAGAAGTTATTTGTTCCCATAAAAATTGTGATCAAAATCTCAACAAATTGTAGTAGATAAAATCCAAGAGACATGAAATTAAACAGATAAATTAACTTCAGAATAATGTTTTCCAAAAGCAATGGACACTTAGAGGTTGATTTGTACATTTTATGTGCCAACTCTGTTTGTATGTGTAAACTCTTGCTACATATATTGACCTTCCTGGTAGTTAAAATATTATATAATAACAATATAAGAAAAAAGTTAGAGGTTATTGGTACTTTGGTTTTCTTCCTGCTTTTTCCTCTTGTCAAATGTTTAAGCATGCATGCAGGATCATTCTATGAATTTTATACTAAAGTAGGACAGAAGAGGCTGGACACCTGAGGAATTTTCAGGAAGCAGGTTTTTGACTGCAGGGTTCAGAATGGGCTACCTTCTAAAACTTCTTCCTCTGAACAATGAATCTAGAAATTCTTTGAACTTTATACCCAGTGCGGGGGAGGGCTAGGAGGTTCACATGACAAGTGCTTTTTGTTCTATCCTCTAGACCAGAGAGGTTTAACAAGTTTGTTTTTTGTTGTTTTTTTTTCAAACCTGGCATTTACAAAAAGAGGAAACTATCAACTACAATGCCCTTCTCCAGAAGTTTTTGCTGATAAAAAGCTTTCTGAAAGGCTAAGAGGAACTTACATGCCACAAATATGGTGGAGGTTTCTGCTTAATTATAGTAAAGGTCTTCTGGGTGGGGGTCTGTGGCCTGCTTCAATATCGATTTCTTTCTGAGCATATCCTTACTTCGGTAATTGTCTTGGCCCAGGAGTTCAGCTCCACATAAACCTGTTTGCCTTTTTAAAAGAACTTTTCACCAGCCTTTGAAGTACTACCATGAAAAATGAAGAGATGTGCTTGTGCCAAGTCCAAGCCTAACATTCTTTAATCTTCAAAATCAACAGAAATATATATATATATAATGTTTTTGACAAAACAAAGCAAGTATATGTTAGGGTGAGACTTTAAAATTCATAGAAGCTCAGTAAATCATTTATAACTTTAGTAACTAAAGGATAATTCAAAATACAACCACATTCTCTGTTTTAAATCTAAGTACAATGTCTTTATGGCACTTAAAAACTAATGCTTAATTTTTTTCAAAACTAATTAATTCAACTTTGAAAATTTCAACAAGCATCAGTGTCATACAATTGAATGTAAAAAGTTTCTGCTGTGTTTTTTCAAATATCTGTGATCACTGTGATTCCTGTGAATGGAGACAACTGAATCTGACTTTATTAGTATTTTGTAATCTTTGATGTCTACAATGAATTTTGAAATGAGCAAAGAAAAATAACAAAACAGCATTTAGAAAATTCATAAAAGCAGATGTTGATATATAATAAAAACTTTAACATTTTAAAAGAACATAATTATTCTTTTATTTCTTCAATTCTATCTCATTAATGAATAAATAGTACTAAAAGCTGGTACTATATTAAGTTTTCTGCACTATTTAATAATATATTTGCTTTAAAGCATATAAGATAAACTTACTTTCGAGCAAACTGGATCATTAGTATTATGTGAGAAAGGTTTTTAGAAACTTTTGGTGTCAACTATTTCAGAAAAAAATATTGACTAAAATGTTTTAGTTTGCGTAGAGATAAATTTGATGCTTACATTTCTTTAAAAGTCTCCCTTTAACATTCTAATTTCATATCCATATACTTTATATTTATATTTAAATTATTTTAAATTGTTAAAAATTTTAATAGCAAGTGGTTTGTTCACATATACATAAAACAATGAAGTATAAATGTATTCTGATGATATCTGTTAAAGAGATCCATATTATTAGATTAAAACTTCTTCAAAATGGCAGGCCCAGTACTCCAACATATTGGCTCAAGAACTGACTTCCTTAATAAGACCTCTAAAGTGTAAGAAATAAAATCAATAGTCAACCAATGGGATGACATCAAACTAAAAAGTTTCTAGCAAAAGAAATAAGAGTGTGAAGAAATACAAAATGGGAGAAAAATCTTTGCCACTTGCACCTCATTAATTTTTAGAATATATAAAGAATTCAAATTACTTAACACCAAAAATCAAACAAGCAACCCAATCAATAAATGGACAAAGGAACTGAGTGGATATTTTACAGGAGAAGAAATACAAATGGTCAACAGATGTATGGAAAAAACTGTTCAACATCTCTATCTATTATAGGAATGCAAATTAAAACTACACTGAGATTCCATCTCATTACAGTCAGAATGGCAACAATCAAGAATACAAGTAACAATAAATGATGGTAAGGATGTGGGGAAAAGGGCACACTCATACATTGCTTGTGGGGCTACAACCACTTTGGAGAGTAGTATGGAGATTCCTCAGAAAAACTGGAATAGAACCACCATTTGACCCAGCTATCCCACTCTACAGTGAATACCCAAAGATCTTAAAATCAGCATACTACAGTGACACAGCCACATCAATGCTTATAGTACAAATTCACAATAACTAAGATATTTAACCAACTTAGGTACCCTTCAACAGATGAATGGATAGAGAAAATGTGGTATATACACAATGGAATATTACTCAGCCACAAAAAAATGACTTTATGATATTTGCCAATCAATCCATGGATCTAGAGACTATTATGCTAAGTGAAATAAGCCAATCCCAAAAAATCAAAAGTCAAATATTCTGAAATAAGAAGGCTAACACACAATGTGGGCAGGGGGAATAGAACTCCTCCAGTAGATTAGAAAAAGCAGACTGAAGAGAAGGGAGGGGGCTCAGGAATATGAAAGACAGTAGAATGAATCCGACTTCACTTTCAAAGTATATACATAAATACACGACAGTCAAACTCCACATCATGTACAACCACAAAACTGGGATCCTAAGTACAGTCAGATGTACTCCATTTTGTATAAATATGACAAAATAGATTCTACTGTCATGTATAACTAAGAAGAATAAATTTAAAAATAGGTTCAGAATCTACTATGATTGTTGATGTATCCAGTCCCCTTAGTGTAACTCTCAATCATTACATCTATTAGAGCTTAGAAGTGTTAGATTTCAGACAAGTTGCTCTTTTTATAATAATGTTTTATTCTTTATTCTCTAAACTCATAATACTTTTTTCATTAGAGTATACTTTTAATGAAAAAAAAGTAAGAAAATAAAAATAAATAAATAAATATGAATATATAAATATATATGTGAATATGTAAATATACATGTGAAATACATATGAATATACTTATAAATATATGTTATTTTATATATACATAGTTTAAGCTTGAAGCCATTTTGGAGGGTTAGGAAAAGTTTATGGGTAGATTAGAGTTAGGGTTAAGGTATGAACATATGTATCAATATATATGAGTGTATATATAAATGTTCATGTAAAAATATACATGAAAATCTATATATAAATAAACATGGTTTCATATATGGATAGTTTGGGAGTTAGGAGTATCGTTATGATTTAGTATAAAGTACAGTATGAAAACATAAATGAATACATAAATATATATGAATATACATATATAAATATACATATATAAATATTCATGTCAAAATATATATCAATATTTATATATGTTTTATATATAAGCAGATTGAGGTTTAGGGTTAGTACTAGGATTAGAAATACATTTAGAGGTAGGATTATAGTTAGGGTTACTATATATATATATATATATATATATATATATATATGCATATATATATAGGAATATAAGTGAAAGTATATGAAAAAAATATAAATATATATGGCTTTATACCTGGACAGGTTTAATGCTACTTGCATGGATAGGGTTAGGGTTAGGTTTAGTGTTTACTGCATGGCTACTGTTTGGTTTAAAGATAGGATATGAATATATAAAAAGATATATGTGAATATATAAATATATATGTCAAAATATTTATTAATATATAAATATATAATGTTTTATACATAAGAATTTTTATGGTTGGGGGTATTCTTGGGGTTATGACTAATTTTATGTATATAGATATGGTCATTGTTAGGATATAAACATGTATATCAATATATTTGAGTATATATAAATATATGTGAAAAATATAAATATATACATGGTTTCATAATGGATAGTTTTACAGTTAGATTTATGAAATTGATTTGTTTTAAAATAAGGTATGTGTATATGTGAATATATAAATATACATGTCAAAATATATATCAATATTCTTATAAATATTATATAGTTTATATAGGACTAGATTCAGGTTTAGGGATAGTGTATTAGGACTAATTTATGGGTTGGATTAAGGTTAAGGTTAGGTTATGATTATATATACCAATATAAATGAAAGTATACATGAAAATATGTGAAAATATATAAGTAAACCTATATAAATACATATGTTTTTATATACAAGTTTAGTGCTATGTGTGATTGCAGTTTGTTTTATACATAAGTTGTGGATATACTAATGAATATATACAAACGTATATATGGATATATATGTGAATATATAAATATTCAAGTTCATATATATCAAATTCATATAAATATACATGGTTTTATTTATTTTTAAAAAATATTTTTAGTTGTTGATGGACCTTTATTTTATTTTTAATTTATTTATATGTGGTGCTGAGGTTCGAACCCAGTGCCTCACACATGCTAGGCCAGCGCTCTACCAGTGAGCCACAACCCCAGCCCTGTACATGGTTTTATAATAATTTGATTGAGATTTAGATGTAGTGTTAGTGTTTAATGGTAGGATAAGGGTTCAGGTAAGAGTATGAATATATATGATACATATGAATATATCTGTTAAAATATATATGAATATCTATATAAATATATAAGCTTTACATATAAATAGTTTTATTGCTAGGGGTATAGTTAGGGTTAGGACTAAATTATTAGTTGAATTAGGGCTAGGGTTAGGATATGAGCATATATATATATATATATATATATATATATATATATATATATGTTTATATGAGTATATATATGAATACATATGAAAAATATATATTAAAACTATAAAAATAAATGATTTCATATATCTATATAGTGTTATATTTAGGGTTAGGGTTTGTTTTACAGATAGGGTATAAATATATAAATGAATTTATATGGGTATAAATGTAAATATAAAAAATAGGTATGTCAAAATATATATGAATATTGATATGTATGGCTTTGTGTATAAATATATTTATGATTACTTTTGTTATGGTTAGGACTAAGTTTAGGAATAGGGTTAGGGTAATGTTAGGGCATGAAGATATGTATCAATATAGATGATTATATACAAATACAGATGTTAGAATACATATGAAAATCTACATGTATGTATGTATATATGATTTCATAATAGATAGTTTTAAGGTTATGGATATAGTTATTGGTTGTTTTTAAATAGTGTATGAATATATAAGTAAATATATATAAAATATGTATATATATTTCATATATGGGTAATTTTACAGTTAGGTGTATGGTTATGGTTTGGTTTAAAGATATGAATATATAAATGAATATATATGAACATATGAATATATATGAATATGCGTGAATATATAAATCTACATGTCAGTATATATCAATAGTCATATAAATATATATAGTTTTATGTACAAATTGGTTGAGGCTTAGAGGTAGTGTTAGGTTTAGGACCAAGTTTGGGTTAGGGATAGGGATATATATATATATATATATATATATATATATATATATATATATATACATATATATATATATAGAGAGAGAGAGAGTTATATATACATAGCTAGATATATATATAGATATATAGATATATATATATATACACACACACACATACATACACACAACTCTATTTCAGGATAAATGAGTATATATATATTATATATTATATATAATATATATATAATATATAATATTTGAAAATATATATGGTAACATATATTAATATATATGGTGTCAAATATAGAGAGTTTTATTGTATGATTATGCTTTGATTTAAAGGCAGTGAATGAATATATATAAAATATACATATGAATGTAAATGTGAAAATATAAATATATATCAAAATATATATGAATATTTATATAAATACATTTATGGTTTATTATAAGGTTAGGAGAGATTTTGAGGTAGGATTAGTGTTAGGTTATGTACATATATTTCAATATATATGAATATGTCTATATATGTGAAAATATATATGATAATCTATATATATTCACAGTTTATAAATGAATAATTTTATTAGAGTTATGTGTATGGTTATAGTTTGTTTTAAAAATATGATATGAAGGTATAATTGAATATATATTAATATAAATATGAATTTATGTTAATATATAAGTATAACTGTCAAAACGTATATCAATATTTATAAAATACATATGATTTTATATATAAATAGGTAGTATTAGCATTAGGTTTAGGTAAGCTTAGTGTAAAATAAGTAGAGTTAGGGTTAGAATATGAACATATATAAAAAATATATGAATATATATAAATATATATATATGATTATATATTTTTAAATCTTATGTAAATATATGATTTTATATATGGATAGGTTTAGTAGTAGATATATGGTTACATTTGATTTAAAGATTGTTTATGAATATATAAATATATAGGAACTTCATATGAATATACAAATATACTTGTTAATATATACATGAAAATCCATATAAATATATGTTTTTATATGTAAATACTTATATGGTGAAGGGTAATGTTAGAGTTAGGACTAAATTTAGGGCTAGAGTTAGATTTAAGATATAAATTATATATATATAAAGATATAAGTATATATAAAAATATATATGGAAACCTATTATATATATGCTTTTATATATTCATATACTTTGATTAAGGTGTATATAAAGATAGACATGGATCTATAAATTAATATACATGAACATATTTATCAATATATATGTGAACATGTAAATATACATGTCAAAATATATATGACTATCATATGAATATATATGGTTTATATATAAGTAGGTTTATGTTTGGGGTAGTGCTAGCTTTAGGACTAAGTTAGGAGTGGGATATGAACATGTATATCAATATATATTAATAGAAGTTGAAATTAGAAACTACCGTATGGCAGTTTGTTAGCTATGCTCAAAGGTAGATTCAGTTACACTGTTTGTAAAAGAGTAGATGGACAAATCTTTGAATTTTGTTATCTCACTTGTTGTGGATTTCATTATTTGGTACCTGGCAATATGTTACTTTACATGACTGTTCATAAGTAGAAACTAAACATTTGTGTGTTTCTAGTGTTTAGCTAGCATCATAAATATGCCATATTCTTATTGCTCAGTTCCTACTGAGCCTGTGAAAAAAATGTCATTTTTTGACACTTTTGAAGATGAAACACTGTGCAATCAATAAAAGTAATGCTTTTTTGTATCCCCTTTGGTTTCTCTTAAAAATCTCTCTTTGTGATTTTAAAAGCTATTTTAGAAATCACTTAATATTAAATTTAAATTATGAAGTCATAAGAAGTAGATGCAAAATAGAGTTTAATGGAGCTGACTGACAAACACCATTTACAGATTCATGTATCTTTCCAGCAAGAAGATAGAAGATAATCTATTGATTATTAAAGAAGTTTAACTTTTTTATTCATTGGTTCTTTTGAGTTATACATGCCAGCAGAATCTATTTTGATATGATTATACAAGCATGGAATAGATCTTATTCTAGTTCGAGTCCCATTTTTATGTAAGTACATGGTGGTGAGATTCACTGTGTTGTTTTCAGATACATACATAGGAAAAGTATGTCAGATTCATTCCGTTGTCTTTCCTCTACTTATCCTGCTCTCTCCTCTCCGTTCCCTATTGTTTAATCTACAGCACTTCTTTTTTTATGATTTATTATTTCTACCTGATAATAATGACATCAAATGTTATTGTAGCTTTCATTATATGCCAGGAATAATTCTAAGCACTTTACGTATGTTAATTCACTTAACTCTAAGAGAATCCCAAGAGTGCTACTATTTATTTTTTATTGGTTGTTCAAAACATTACAAAGCTCTTGACATATCATATTTCATACATTAGATTCAAGTGGGTTATGAACTCCCATTTTTACCCCAAATACAGATTGCAGAATCACATCGGTTACACATCCACATTTTTACATAATGCCATATTAGTAACTGTTGTATTCTGCTACCTTTCCTATCCTCTACTATCTTCTATTCTTTCCCTCACCAACTCTCTTATTATGCATGAGATTCCACCTATCAGAGGAAATATTTGACCTTTGGTTTTTTGGTGGGACTGGCTTACTTCGTGTAGCATGATTGTCTCCAGATCATTCCATTTATTGGTAAATGTTATGAAGCCATTCTTCTGTATAGCTGAGTAATACTCCATTGTGTATATATACCACATTTTATTTATCCATTTATCTCTTGAAGGGTACATAGGTTGGTATAGCTTAGCTATTGTGAATTGAACGGTTGTGTCACTGTAGTACATTGATTTTAACATCTTTGGATAACTGTGTTAAATGGTGGTTCCATTCCAAGTTTTCTGAGGAATCTCCATACTGCTTTCCATATTAGTTGCACCAATATGCAGTCCCATCAGCAATGTATGAGTGTACATTTTCCCCCACATCCTTGCCAACACTTATTGTTGCTTGTATTCTTGATACCTGCCATTCTGACTGGAGTGAGATGAAATCTTAGTTTTGATTTACATTTCTCTAATTATCAGAGATGTTGAACATTTTTTCATGTATTTGTTGGTCAATTGTATTTTTTCTTCTGTGAAGTGTCTGTTCAGTTCCTTTGCCCATTTATTCACTGGGGTATTTGTTATTTTGATGTTAGGTTTTTTGAGCTCTTTACATATCCTGGAGATTAATGCTCTCTCTGAGGTGCATGTGGTAAAGATTTTCTTCCACTCTTTTTTTTTTTTTTTTAGTGATTGGGATTTATTAAAGCATTCACAAGGAAATAAGGAAGACAAGAACAGTTACACAGGCAGCCTTGCTGAAGAACAGAAACTTGAAAATGGTTCATGATCCAAAGCAGCTCTAGAGCCTGGCTTATCTCATCACCCCCTCAGCTGCAGGCATCTGTTGCTACCTTCTCTAGTGCTTCCCAAAATGGTGACTCAACTACTTTATGGCTGTATTTATACTCCTCCTACTGCTACTGACTAACTTCTTTCCCTCATTGCTAGCCCATGGCTTCTGCTGCCTCCCAGCTCCTGCAGCTTTGAGGCTCTTGGGGCTTCAGTTCCTATTAATCCATGGCTTCTCTGCTGTAGCTTCTGCCTGCATTCTAACTCCTGCTGCCTCTTCCATTCCTGTTGCCTTGCTGCCACGTGGTTCCAGCTACTTCGTTGCTCTTGCAGTCTCATTGCTTCTGATGCCTCATGCATCTTGTCTCTTCAAGCCTTCTGCTGCTTCATGGATCTCACATGATCAGTTTTGGCTCATGTATTCTGTTCCTCAAGGCTCCTATTGTTTCATGGCTTCTACATCCTTTTGGCCCATTGTTGCCTTGCTGCTTCATGGCTTCAGTTAACTTGTGGTTCCATGATCTCATAATGTAAATATCTCATGACTTATGACTTTCAAAGCTTTCTCTTTGCTTTTGCTATTTAGTTTCTGGCTACCCCTCATCCACCACCACTTCTGCCTCATTAAATTCTAATTGTCCACTTCTTCTGAATACCTCATATTTAGGCTCCCTTGAAGATCTGATTGTTTCATGCATTTGCCATTAGAAACACACCACCTCTATGAGGCGGAATCTTTACACCAAGTCCACCTAATAGGCTTCTGGCTAGCCTAGAGATTGGCCGTCTTTAGTCAGGTACTATCCAAATCTAGCCATCTATGGCCAGGTCTGTGAGGTCACATGGTACAGAGCATGGCAACTTATGCTAAAGAAACCTCTTATAAAGGACTGAGGGCATGGCAGGTTTGCTGAGGGTTTCCAAAAGGGGGCAGTGTAATTGGCAAGCATCTTGTTTAGCCTATACAGTACATTGACCTTCATGGCTCAACCTAAGTCCCACATTCTCCCTGACCACCTCTGCCTGTCCTGATCTGCAATGGGACAGACCAAGACCGAGGCTCTAGAGGTGATGTGCAAAGGGAACTTGGGTTCAAGTTCTGGCTCCAACTCTTTCTAGCAGTGGAACCTTAGGAAGCTAATTCCCCTCTGAGGGCCTCAGGAAGGGGTTGGGCAGCCTCTCAGTTCCCTTGCAGGTCAACATTTTGGGCATCTCACTATATGTTATTGGATAAGGAATGAGTCTTACCTGGGAAAGCCCTCAAAAACATCTCTTGAGGTAGGAAAGAGGGAGTCAGAGTCATGGCTTGAAAGAGCCTCACTGTACATAGGAGGTGCTTAGCCAAGATTTATTGAACTGAATGAATGAATCAATGGCTGGGGTGGGAGAAGTGAGAGACCACAAAGCACACAGAATGTTGAACTGACTTGAGGAAGATGCTCCAGGTGCTGAGGAGGCTGGGGAGATTCTGATTCAGAGATGGATGAGGAGACAACTGGGATAGGGCAGGAATCTTGGCTATTCGTGGGTACTCATTCTATCCTCTCAGTCACCCTCCACATCCAATAATCAGTCATCAAGTCCAGTTCACCATCTGAACAGCTCACACCTTATCACTTCCACTCCATTCCTATTGCCCTTGCCCTACAGCAGGCTTCTTGGTCTCTCCTAACTAATCACCCTGTCTTCATTCTTTTCTCACAAATGCATTCATTCATTCATTCATTCATTCAAATATTTTATTAGGTGCCTATTTTGTCAGGCACTGTTGCTTTCTGCAAGGGATGTACTGGCAAGCAAATATCCCCAGACTCATCCTTGTGGTGCATACAGGTTATTTAGAGCAAAATAAGGAAATATAATAGAGTGCAAGAAGTTGAATAACAGGGAAACTTACATGCACAGGTGCATCCAGCATGAATATCTAATCCATTTTCACCCCAGCTGGCTAGCCAGAAACAAGGTAATTCATATCTAGAGTGCCCTCTGCTTAAAAATAGTTTCATGGTTTCCCTACTACCTTCAAACTACGGGCCCCAGTCTGCAGCATACTAGTCATAAGACCTTTAAAAGCATTTAAGAAAATTAAATTTGGTGAAACTGTTTAGAGGTTGGAACCCAGAATGGCCCATGGGTTTCCTGTGTACAGTTTGGAAACCACACTGACCCACCAAACTCCAGCTTTCCTTACCCCAGGGATCTTTATTCTTCAGTATTCCTGAATTGCTTTGCTGTTTCTTGCCTTCAGGACTTTGTGCATACATACTGTTTCCACTACCTGGGATTCCCTTTTACTTCCTTTTAATTCCTACCAGTCAGTCCCTCAAGTCTCATTCAGGTGTCACCACCTAACTAGAGGATGCCTTCATTGAATCTACCTAAGCTAGATGCCCCTCCTGTACTTCTATTAAGAGAACTTATCACCAATGGTTAATGGCCATCTTATGAATTCCCCCGTCCCCCAACTAGATAGTCAACTCCTCAAAGGCAGAAAAATGATTTGACTCATCTTTTTGTTTCTGGTGCACCATACTGATTCCCAGAGTGAAGCACACAATTAAAGGAAGATACTATTGTGGAGTACTCATAACTCCTTAAACCAAGGCAAGTGTATCCAGGGTATAAGGGAGTCAACTTGGTTCCTCCAACAAGCCCTAGGGATTCTACTTGGAACCAGCTTGCTCTTAGAAAAACACCATGGTGTCCACCCTCCTCTGAGCACAGTCTTCACTGACTTGTACTGCCTTGCAGTGACAGGAGGTGCTGGGGGACAAGAGGGAAGAGCAGCAGGCAAGCACTAAGATCCAAATGGAACTCTAGGATCTGTCACTAAACCACTGGAACCTCACCCACCCCCTTTGGACATAAGTCTTTGAAGCTCCTTTGTAGCACATGTGTGACAGGGCCTTAGCCCTTTCTATCCTGCGAGGTAGGGGCTAGTTACCCAGGTTATTTTCCACACCTACTGAATCAGATTTCCAGAGGCGGGACCAAAGCAATTTATTTTTAAAGAGCTCCACAATCCTTTGGATGTGGGGGTGCAGCAGGGAGCTGCCGCTTTTCATTAAAGCCCTTCTGTACTATTATCACCTGTGTATATATTGCTTTGATTTAAAAAGGGAAAAGGGAAAGCTTCACAAATAAGTACAGCCAAGATTGATAACTACCTTTATAGTGGAAAAAGCACTAGAATGAATTGGAAGACCTGGGTTCAAGCTCACACAGTTATCTGGTAAGTGACGGAAGCACAAACCCTTTTAGGGTCTCAGTCTTCTCATCTGCAAAGCAGGGAGAATAGTAATCACTACCTTTAAAAAGCAGTGGTGATCTAGATATGCCAGCTAAATTGCTTCAAATATATTTTACATAATCTTCCTTCACTTATGCAATGTAGGTGTTTATTTATCTCCTTTTATTTTTTGGTCAGGGCTACGGATCAAACCCTGGGCCTTGTACATGCTAAGCAAGAGCTCTACCTCTAAACTACCCCAGCCCCATCCTATTTATCTCCTTTTATAAAATGAGGAAACTGAGGCTCAGTGAGGATCTAACTTGCCCAAGTTTCTACGGCTAGGATTTGAACCAGGTCTGACCCCCGAACTGTGCCAGCATTAGCCAAATTATGGCACATGTACCACTGGTGGTATGTGACTTCTTTGGTTGAACACAGACAATTTTTTTTTGTTTAGATAGTCATGCCTTTTAATACGTATTAGAAAAATACATAATTAGCATATCAAACCAGTGACTTCATGGATATCACTACTTAGAATGAAACTGATGTAGATAACAATGTTAGACCTCAGATCACCTCAGGAAAAATACTTAGTAAATAGTACAGGAGGGCAATTTGGAAATATCTATCAGACACAAATATATAAATATCCTATGACTCTGCAATTCCACTTCTAGGAATCAACCCAGGTAAACTTTCAGACACACAGACACACATTCACACAGATACAGGGATGCTCCTATGTAGTATTTTGTAATAGCAAAATTTGAACAGTCTTAATGTCCATCATAAGAGAAATGGGTAAATAAAATGTGGTAGAGTCATATGATGGCAATCTATACAGCAATTATAGAGGATGAATTGAGCTACACTTAGCAACATGCACAGATTTCAAAAACATTGTTAAGCAAAGAAATGGAGAACAATTCAATATAGCATTTGCATTAGACACAATATTTTCAGTGAATTCATATATGTATGTAAAAATATTAAAACAAAGTCTAGATGGAAGCATAAAAAACATAACAGCAGTTATGAGGGGAAAGAATAGGAAAGGGAGTAGTTATAGTTGAATGAGGCTACTTTTATCTGCAACAATCTAATTTCTTTAAGAGAATGGATTCATGCATTACTTTTGTAGTTAGAACTCTGGTGTGGGGGCAGCTGGGACAACCCAGGGCCCTGCACATGCTAAGCATGTACTCTACCACTAAACTACACCCCCAGTTGATTTAATTTTTAAAAAACAAAAAAGCAAGACATGATCAGGATAAGAAAAGTATGATAATGTACGTGAATGAGTGAAGAAAGCTGAACTCATTGCACCAGGCTTTGCTGCCTCTACAGTCCTGTCCTTATAGCTAATGAGGTTAGGTCCCAACAGGATCATCACATATTAGGCCCAGGCTACCTCTCCTCCTAGTTCCTCACAACCCAAATTGGGGCCCAAGCACCCAGTTATACATGGTTGAAGCTACAGGCTTTCTTAGGACCTCCACTTACTAGGTAAACCCTGTCATCTCCCTGGAACTTTCTCATTAACCAGAACACCTCCCAGATTTGGAGGTTCCTTCTGTCCCTAAAAGCCAGGATCAGAAGCCCTCAAGGGTCCAGGCATGAGAAGGCTTGTATTCTGAAGGGTTGGCACCTAGTTGGCTCCACATGGATAATGCCTCCAGTGAGGAGCTTGACATCATTAAATCCTATGAGGTAGGTAATATTATTAGCCCCATTTTACAGATGAGGGAACTGAGGCACAGAAAGGTCAAACAACTAGTAAGTGATGACGCGGGACCAGAACCCCTAACTGTCTGCCCTAGAGCCCATGTTCTGCTTCTAGTGCCTGACCAAATTCTACCAATTTGTCAAGGTCCAGCTCAAACATGATCTTCTCCAGGAAACCTAGAGGTGATCATCCTCTTCTCAAATTGGCTAACCACTGTAATTCATGAATCCACTACATCTCCTTACCAGGACAGAGATCATGTCAGATTTAAACTTAGTATTCTAAGCATAGAGCCTGACAAATAGAGGGTGTTCAGTATGTGTCTGATGAATATATGAACGTATGAATAAGTGAATGAGGGCAGTTTCCAGTGACTGCCTAAGACTCCTATGAGGTACCAAGTACCTTTGCCCAGCTCTGGGGTGCTGTCATCCTAAGGTCTCTTGGAATCAAATTCAGCCTAGGCTCTTTCTAAAACAGGTCTCCAATATCTTTTATTATTTTGCAAACACACCCACATGCACACAAGCAAACATACATAAACACACATACATACCCACACACTCAGTGGGCCAGGGACCCAAGGGACCCATGATTAATGTGTGATGGGTGGGGTGGTCTGGGAGGGGGTGGTATGGACAGATGGCCCTGTTCAGCTCAGCTTAGCACCTCCTTCCAGAGGCCAGGATGCTCCCTGTAGCTCAGGAATTTTTGCTCCAGACCTAACATCACCTCTGTTCCTCTTCGTGCTTGATAACAGTGCCTAAATCCCATGATTACACCAAACAGGACCAGGAGGGAGGGGAAGGTTGGGTGCCAAATATCCAGATTGGTAGAGGGGAAGTTTATGAATCCAGAAAGGGCAGGAGGGTAGAACTACTGCTACTGCTCATTGGGGTTGGGGTTGGCATCTGGGTACTTGGTGAGGTCGAAGGTCAGGACTTTGCTGATCACACAGTCCCCTTGCTCAGGATAGACTCCAATGAGGCTCTCAGCCTTGGTGTAGAACTCCTCCTTGAGAGAGATGATGATGGCCTGGAAGTTGCAAGTCGACTGCTCCTTGATATAATTTGCCACCTTGCCAATGTTGGTGTTATCCAAGGCAGCATCGATCTCATCCAGGACGAAGAAGGGGGCTGGCTTGTAGCTGTGGATGGCAAAGAGTAGGGCCAGAGCTGCCACTGTCTTCTCCCCACCCCGACAAGTTATCCATAGGCCAGAAGCGTTTGCCAGGAGCTACACAGTTGTAGTTGATACCATCCAAGTAGGGCTCCTCAGGATTCTCAGGGCCCAAGAATGCCTGGGCACTGCTGTTACGAGACAGAGCCTTGTAGATCTCATCAATGTTAGTAGCCCCAGATTCAAAACAAGCATTGAAATGGTCAAATCGCTCCTTCTTAATCTGTTCAAAAGCCTGTTTGGCCTTCTTTGCTCACTTTCGGGCTGCCTCAAATTCATCTGAGGTCTCCTGGAACTTGTCTCGGACACTTTCCAGCTTTTCCATGGCCTTCATGTTAGGGGCAGCAATTCGCTGAAGCACACTCTGCTGCTCATTCAGTTTCTGCCGCAGTGTGTTCATTTCCTGCTTGATTTCCTCCTCAGCCTGGGCATCCTTCAGATCCTCACACAGGTCACCGTAGTCGATTTCAATGAGGGCTTCTCGAGCATAGATACTGGACGTTCTCTGGGAACCACTCACTGATTCCCCCCCTTGGGAGCTACCCTCTTCCTGACTAATATCATCCATAGTGCCCTTTGACAGCGGCAACTTGATGTCTTGCATCTTGCAGGCCTGTAGCAAGTTGTGGCTATCACTGCGCTTCTGTTCAAGTTTGGTCTCAATGGCTGTTACCTCCTTCTGTAAATGAGTCATTTCCTTGTTGGCACCCCCAAGTTTCTTCCGAATTTCCTCCATCTCATGATTCTTGTCATTCACTTCTGACTTCTTGGCCAGGTGCTGATTCTTCAGGTCTTGTAGTTGGGCCATGGTCTCATCTATGATCTTCATATGTCTTTGCTCTTCCTTCTTGAGTTTTTCTATCTCATTTTCATCCTTTTTTACTGTCTGTTCCCACATGTGTACTTTATCCTGGTCTTCCTTCAGTTGGTTCTTTTCAAAATCCAACTGGATGCCCAAGCGAGTCTTCTGATTTTCGAACTCCAAACGCTTCTTGGCAATTTCATTCTGTCGCTTCACCTTCTCTTCCTCAAATTCTCGGATGTTGCAGACACCAATCTCCCGACAAAATTCTTCAAATACCTCATCCTCTACCTGGTTCATCTTCTCTTTTAAGTCTTTCATTTCCCTCTCTCGGCTCTGAATAATCCTCTTGATATCATTAATTCGAGGCCCGAAGTTGGCCAGCTCACTCTCCAGCTTGGACTTTTCCTGGAGATTTAGTGCCAGATGTCGTGTCTTGGTCTGTTCTAGGTCGCTCTGTGAGTACTTGAGTCGCATCTGCAATCCATGGGCCTGAGACTGCACCTGACGCAGCTCTGCCTCTTTCCGCTTTGCCTTCATTTGCTTTTTCAGCTCCTCTGTCAACCGCTCCTTCTTCTCTTTCAACTTGTCTACTGCTTTCTCATCCCAGCGCCGTGCCTTCGCTTTCAGGTCACTGGCTCCACCAGAGATGACTCCTGACTTCTGGAACAGGGTCCCATCCAGTGCAACTGTCTTGTGACGCTGATGGTCTCCAAAGGCAATGCGGCGGGCATCTTCTACATTGTCACAGACAAGGGCATTGCCACAAGCATACTGCAGGGCTTTTTTGATGTGAGGTGGCTCATAGCGAATCACATCAATCACTAGCTTGGCCCCCTTCAGTTCCCGGAGTTTTTCATCTGTAGGTTTCACCTCCAGGTAGTCAAGAGGCAAGAAGGTCTCTGGCTCCCCATGCTGCTCCTTGATATACTGAATACAATCCCGGCCTGTCTTTTCTGAGTCTACAATAATGGCATCCATGTTCTTGCCCAAAACCTTGGTCACAGCAATCTGATACTTCTTTTGTGTGGGCTGGCAGAGGTCAATGAGGCGGCCATACACAGAGCCAGGGTAAAGGCGCTTGATGCTTTCCATTATCTCTGCCTTTCGCTGCTGACGGCTGCTCTCCTGGCGGTCTATGCGTGCATCCCCCAACTGCTCCATCACCTGGTTCAGCTCCTTATTGATCTCATCTATTCGCCTCTTGGCCATCTCCACCTCCTCAGTCAGTTCTCCCTCTAGCTTCTTCTGCTCCTCTAGGGATTGCTTGCTAGTAGTGATGTATTCCTCCAGCTTCTCAATCCACTTCTGATTCTCTTCAATCTCCCGCAGCTTCTGCTTGATCTTGGCCTCTGTTTCTACTTTCTTCCGCTCTTCCAGATCCAAACGGTCCTGGTCAGCTTTCTGGTCTCTATTGAACTTCTCCAGCTCCTGGGCTAAAGTGGCTGCTCTCTTGTTGGCTTCTTCTTTCAGCCAGTGGTATTTCTTTACCTGATTCTCCTCCAGGGTCAAGTCTCTGCCCTGACTCTGACTCTCCTCTTCCATCCGTTCTTCAAACTCCTGCCGGGCCTTCTCCACAGACAGCATCTCCTTCTCCAGTTCATCCATGTCACCTTTACGCTTTTTATAGTGCTTCTGAGCATTCTGCAGAGACTTCTTAGCTGCTTCCAGCTTCTTGATTTTGTGGGAGGTATTCTCCTTGGCTTTGATGTACTGAGGTCGCTTCTGATTCAGCTCTGAGTCCTTCTCCTTGATCTCCTTCTCGATCTGCTGCTGCTCCCGCATCATTTTGCCCAGCTCCTTCTTCTTCTCCTTCAGCTCATCCTCTACCTTGTCCATTCGCTTCTTGTCTTTCTCAATCTCTTTGTTCTTTGAGGCCAGTTCCTTGTTGAGTTTCTCGATTTCTACTTCATTACGATAAAGCTTAAAGAGTTGCAGCTGTACCTGGGCTCGTACCACCTCATCTTTCAGGCGCTGGTAGCGGTGCGCCTCTTCTTTTTCCTGTTTGGCCTCCTTGCGTGCAGCTGCAATGTTTTTCTTGCGATGGTAATTAAATTGTGTGTCTTCTTCAGCCTTCACCATTTCCTTCTTTCGCTTATCATACTCCTGGGCCAGCTCCCCAGAGCGACTGATCTCTTCAAATAGAGCTGTCCTCTCTTTGGGGTTCTTCATGGCAATAGATTCCACAGCACCCAGAGCCTTTGGGTCCAATGATGGCGGTGAACCTCTGAAATGGTCCGATAATCTGTCGACCCTTGTACGATTTAAAGTTCTCGATCTCTATCAGTTTCAGGAAACCCATGTCCGCGGCGGCTCCAGAGGCGGTAGGAGAGGCCGCGCCGTAAGCCCGGGAACCGAGGTTACCCGCGCGGGAAACACCGCAGTGCAGGCC
>NW_026693432.1:0-58413 GCF_021218885.2 Marmota monax
GCTTTATGTTCAAAACATTAGAAAAACTAGGAATAACAGGAACTTACCTTGACATAGTAAAAGCTATCTATGCTAAGCCTCAGGCTAGTATCATTCTCAATGGAGAAAAATTGAAGGCATTCCCCCTAAAATCTGGAACAAGACAGGGATGCCCTCTATCACCACTTCTATTCAATATAGTTCTCGAAACACTTGCCAGAGCAATTAGACAGACGAAAGAAATTAAAGGCATAAAAATAGGAAAGGAAGAACTTAAATTCTCACTATTTGCAGATGACATGATTGTATACCTAGAAGACCCAAAAGGGTCTACAAAAAAACTACTAGAACTAATAAATGAATTCAGCAAAGTGGCAGGATATAAAATCAACACGCATAAATCAAAGGCATTTCTGTATATCAGCGACAAAACTTCTGAAACGGAAATGAGGAAAAACACTCCATTCACAATATCCTCAAAAAAAAAAAATAAAATACTTGGGAATCAACCTAACAAAAGAGGTGAAGGACTTATACAATGAAAACTACAAAACCCTAAAAAGAGAAGTAGAAGAAGATATTAGAAGATGGAAAAATATACCCTGTTCATGGATAGGCAGAACTAACATCATCAAAATGGCGATATTACCAAAAGTTCTCTATCGGTTTAATGCAATGCCAATCAAAATCCCAATGGCATTTCTTGAAGAAATAGATAAAGCAATCATGAAATTCATATGGAAACATAAAAGACCAAGAATAGCAAAAGCAATTCTAAGCAGGAAGTGTGAATCAGGTGGTATAGCGATACCGGATTTAAAACTATATTACAGAGCAATAGTAACAAAAACAGCATGGTACTGGTACCAAAACAGGTGGGTGGACCAATGGTACAGAATAGAGGACACAGAGACTAATCCACAAAGCTACAGCTATCTTATATTTGATAAAGGAGCTAAAAGCATGCAATGGAGGAAGGATAGCATCTTCAACAAATGGTGTTGGGAAAACTGGAAATCCATATGCAACAAAATGAAACTGAATCCCCTCCTCTCGCCATGCACAAAAGTTAACTCAAAGTGGATCAAGGAGCTAGACATCAAATCAGAGACTCTGCGTCTGATAGAAGAAAAAGTTGGCTCCGATCTACATATTGTGGGGTCGGGCTCCAAGTTCCTTAATAGGACACCCATAGCACAAAAGTTAATAACAAGAATCAACAAATGGGACCTACTTAAACTGAAAAGTTTTTTCTCAGCAAGAGAAACAATAAGAGAGGTAAATAGGGAGCCTACATCATGGGAACAATTTTTTACTCCTCACACTTCAGATAGAGCCCTAATATCCAGAGTATACAAAGAACTCAAAAAATTAAACAATAAGAAAACAAATAACCCAATCAACAAATGGGCCAAGGACCTGAACAGACACTTCTCAGAGGGGGACATACAATCAATCAACAAGTACATGAAAAAATGCTCACCATCACTAGCAGTCAGAGAAATGCAAATCAAAACCACCCTAAGATACCATCTCACTCCAGTAAGATTGGCAGCCACTATGAAGTCAAACAACAACAAGTGCTGGAGAGGATGTGGGGAAAAGGGTACTCTTGTACATTGCTGGTGGGACTGCAAACTGGTGCGGCCAATTTGGAAAGCAGTATGGAGATTCCTGGGAAAGCTGGGAATGGAACCACCATTTGACCCAGCTATTGCCCTTCTCGGACTATTCCCTGAAGACCTTAAAAGAGCGTACTACAGGGATACTGCTACATCGATGTTCATAGCAGCACAATTCACAATCGCTAGACTGTGGAACCAACCCAGATGCCCTTCAATAGATGAATGGATAAAAAAAAATGTGGCATTTATACACAATGGAGTATTATACAGCACTAAAAAATGACAAAATCATGGAATTTGCAGGGAAATGGATGGCACTAGAGCAGATTATGCTTAGTGAAGCTAGCCAATCCCTAAAAAACAAATACCAAATGTCTTCTTTGATATAATGAGAGCAACTAAGAACAAAGCAGGGAGGAAGAGCAGGAAGAAAAGATTAACATTAAACAGATACATGAGGTGGGAGGGAAAGGGAGAGAAAAGGGAAATTGCATGGTAATGGAGGGAGATCCTCATTGTTATACAAAATTACATATAAGAGGTTGTGAGGGGAATGGGAAAATAAACAAGGAGAGAAATGAATTACAGTAGATGGGGTAGAGAGAGAAGATGGGAGGGGAGGGGAGGGGAGATAGTAGAGGATAGGAAAGGTAGCAGAATACAACAGTTACTAATAGGGCATTATGTTAAAATGTAGATGTGTAACCGACGTGATTCTGCAATCTGTATTTGGGGTAAAATTGGGAGTTCAAAACCCACCTGAATCAAATGTATGAAATATGATATGTCAAGAGCTTTGTAATGTTTTGAACAACCAATTAAAAAAAAAGAAAAAGAAAAAGAAAATTTCTCACTCTAAACCCAGAATTTCTGACATGGGTCCTGAGAATATTTCCTCGATCAAGCTTCATGGGTGATTCTGCGACATTTTAACATGTTTTGTTTGCAGTACTGGGAATTGAACACAAGGGTGCTTTACCACTAAACTACATCTGCAGCCCTTTTTATTTTTTATTTTAAGTTAGGGTCTGGAGGAATTGCCCTGGCTGGCTTCCAACTTGCCATAGTCCTGCCTCAGCGTCACAAGTAGCTGGAATTACAGATGTGTGCCTCCAGTGACATTCCTGTATTTGAGTACTAGAAATGTCGAATGTAAAAACCTTAAGTCTCAAACAAATAGTCACCTATTTGCTTGTTCAACAAATTTTTCTGAACATCTTTCTGCTTAGAACTGTGTAACTACAGGGTATGGGGAGATGGATCCATGCCTCACCAGGTTCTGATCAAATTGGGGCAACTAGTAACAAAAGAATACAGAAGTGGCTTGTGGTGATCTCATGCATTTAATTTTAGTTCGCTAATTTTTTCTCATATCTTATAATTGAAAAATAACCTATACATACTCTTGAATTTGTATATCCTGTGCTCAAGTCAGTTTGACACTTAGTGGCCTCAGTGGGCCTTTAACACTCTAGCCAATATGGATTTTATGTAAAAACAATTCTTTTGTAGTTGCAGAAATTCCAAGATATAACACAGACATTCTCATTTAATTTTATATGAACTTGAAATTTATTGGGACCTATATCATACAAGTGTTTAAAGTCTAGGGGAAAAAACAGACGTTTCAATGGGTGGATCCAAACCATATAAAACCATGTGCAAACTTCATGGTTTAGAATCTTGAGTTAAAATCACTAACTCCACCTGGGGTTCTGAAAATATTTTACACACATAACATAACACTCAGGTTAGAATTTAAAGGATGAATTAGACTGGCACATGAAAGAAGAAAATTCACAGCAGATACCAAAGCTGGTACGGATATACAAATGCAAGTAAAGTTTTTACTTATTATAACACAGAGAAACAAACCCCTACTGTCTTCTTTATTTTCTGTGATAATTTAATGACCATCACTGGACAATGAAGAAAAAAAAATGCCAATCAACAGAATTAGTTTATTCTCACTTAAATACTTTTAAAAATATTATCATAGACTCTGATGATTAATCAGAAATGCTAATTTCCCCATATCTGAGCCATTTTGCCCCCTTCCTTCTTCCTTCTCAAGATAGTAGCTGAGCATACAAGAAATTTAAGGACTGAATGACAGTAGAAAAGAAGTCTCATCAGGATCCAGTGGTCCTCCTTGATAACTTGTTTCTCACTGGCATTATGAATACCCCTTAAATTTTGGCTTTCACTCTTCTTCATTGCTAAACCAGGCCACCAAAGCCCTCAGCTAAGAGTACCATTTATCCCCACTTCATTGAACTCTTCTGCAGAGAACTCTAACACTCAATAAGTACACCCTCACACCCCTTGGGGAGTTATTTGAAGCCCATGTACCTCAGTTTCTCTTTTCTTAAATGGGAATATCAGCAGTACCTTCCTCAGAGTGTGTCTGCACAGATAAAATAAGTTAATAAATATTTTGCACTTAGAAGTGTCTCTAGAATGTTGCAAATAGGTAGTACATATTTGAAGAACTGCTCTTAATTCTCCATTGCCCACACCCCTCAAGCCTCATGATGACTTCTAGGTCCTTTCCCTCTCATGCAGGTGGCCCCAGAAACCAGGAATATTGCTTCAAATTCACTTACAGGCTCCTACACCTGCCACATTGGAGTGTAATCTTTCTGTCCAGCAATGTCCTGATATGTCTGACTTTCTTTTCAATGCAACAATCCCTCTTTCTTTTTTGAGGTTTTGCCTCATCTATGAGAAGCAGATATTTGTACCATTTCAAGTATTAGAAAAGAAATTAAAGCTCCAAGATCTTGAGCTTTTCCCTGCACTATCATCACTGCAATTGTTAGAGCCAGCATAAAAATTCAATTGTCCTGGTTTATAATCCATCATACTATTATTTTTTTAAATTCAAGCAACTTCTTTAGAGAAGTAATAAACTGGTATTTTCACTACTAAGATAAATGGGATAAATCTCATAGAACAATTACTTATGTCAAAAACATTTCATTGCTTCTGAAATTCTGGTGCCTCTAGCAAAGGAAAGTCCCAAGACCGTTCAAGAACATTTATTCTTTGCCTATTATTCACTGTCTTACTTCTTTTCACAGTTAGTAAAAACAGTAATTCTGACTATGAGAATATCAGATTGTACTTGTGCAGACTCTAGAGAATGTTATTTTTTGAGCCATACAATTTATGAAAATAATGGTATAATTTTAAAATGTTTTCTGTATTAACTGCAAATGTATGGTGGTGATCTCCATGAATATGCAGTTTCACCCCATGGGTATTGCTTTATTAAAACCTAAGAGAAACAAGTTGATCCAGCCACATTTTCTTGAAATAACATGGGTCTGTCTGAATATTTAGAATCCACTTTTAGACAAGTTAATTTATAAATAAGGTATGAGATAAAACAGAGTTTTGCAATTAAATGATTAATTTTGATTCTGTAAGCAGCAAGTATAATTAATTCATAACAGAAAGTAAATTCCTTATGCAATTTAGTGTTTTTTATTGACAACCCAAACATTTGATTCATTCAAACAAATATTTACCAAGTACTTATGATTCTCGCTGCTAGGGATGAATAACAGTCTCTGCCCCTTGAAGTTTATAATTGCAAGAAAAATTATAAGGAAAGTCTCCACAAGAGCTGATGGACAAAATCTTAACTAAGATATGTCAGGATGCCTTCCACAGAGAAATGACATTTAAGCAAAGACAAAATTAAGCAGAATCCACCCAGGTAGTTAGTTAGAGAGAAGAACATTCTCAGGAAGAAGGAACAACACATCACATGCAAAGGTTCTGGTTAGGAGTACAAGGAATTTATGGAAATTAAGAAATGAAAAACTCTGTGGCAGAAGCATAGTCAGGAGGGATACCAGGACACATATGCAGGGATTTACAGGCAAAGGAAGCATTTAGAGATTCAAGAGAAGAATGTGACTGAAACATTTAAGCAGAGTAGTATCATGGTTGATTTTTATTTTGAGAAGATGATTTCAGATGGGAGCTGTGGTGAGTGCAACTCCATATTTATCATTCCTGAGGGCCTTGCTTCAGATGCTCTTTAGAGATTGGGTCAGAGGTGATGAAGGTGAAATAGGACTATCATGGGAAGAGAATACATGAGTCCACATAAAAGAGCTTACATTTAAGTGATAGGAAAGTAATGAAGAAAAGTGGATGTATTTTAAAGATATTTAGGAGGTAAAATTCATATAGAATGCATAGTTGGATATGGAAGCAAACTGGAGAGGCATGTGGGGTCTAAAGATTTTAAAGTAGGTGGAAAATGTCTAGTATAAAGGGGAGCTTTGAAGATTGATGAGTGGAGGAAAATCATTCAGAGGTCATCATTGCCTTAAGTACATGTGTGAAGACATGAAGGATGTGACTCTGCTTTGTGTACAACCAGAGATATGAAAAATTGTGCTCTATATGTGTAATATGAATTGTAATGCATTCTGTTGTCATATATAACAAATTAAAAATTTTTAAAGATTGATAAAAAAGATATTAATAGGTTAATTTTTTATTATTAAACTTATTTTTAAGCCTAAAAATAAAGAACAAGGAGGAATCATTCTTCCACAGCATAAAATGGAGAGGACTAACGCAGTGGTGGAGACACAAGTAGGCTGGTAGATTTGGGTGTGAGAAGTTGGCTTGGTGGTCCTGTGGTACTCCCATCAGTGGCTTCTTCTTTCTCTACAAATTATAAGCTAAAAAATCAAAGCACATACAAAATTAGAATGGTGTCAGGGATTCAAAAAGGGCTAGGAATTGTTTGTGTGGAACTTGGGACAGCTGACTAAGATATATTGCTTTGCCAAGTAGTGATAAGGACTCATTTAAATTGGGAATGAGGAGTCACAATACTAGCAGGAATTGAAAGATGCAGAACAGAATCCCCAGAATCTCAGAGTTCCTGAAGTGCACAGAAAAATGTTTTACTGAGCATCAAGTACATGGGATCCGGTGAATGTCTGTGTTAGGAAGAGATGCACATGTATGTATGTACACTCACACATGCACAGACACACATGCACATACGTGCATATATGAAAAATAAAATCCTGACTCAATTTTGATCCAGGAAATCTTACATTTACAAATTGGGGGAGTGATGTTAACTAGCCAATTGCATTCCATCTGGGCTTTGGAATTGATGTCTCACATAAATGAAAGAATTCTGGTTCTCTCAATACCATAATTGGTTTCTTAAACATTTTAAGGATGATAATTCAAGATAGAATTATTGTTTTGAGCCAGGTTCAGTGGCACATGCTGGTAATCCCAGTGGCTCAGGAGGCTGAGGCAGCAGGATCACGAGTTCAAAGCCAGCCTCAGTAAAAGTGAGATGCTAAGCAACTCAGTGACTCTGTCTCTAAATAAAAATATGAAATAGGACTGGGGATGTGGCTCAGTCGTCAAGTCTGAATTCAATTCCTGGTAACAATGTCCTCCCCGCAAAAAAAGGAATTATTGTTTTGAGTCTAAGAAACTCAAGTTTATATTTCATACCACTTATTTGTAATTGTGGGGGTAAATAACACTCCAGTCTCTAAGAAACAACTATTTGATAAAGTAATGCATCTCACAGTGAGTTAAGCCATACCTCTCATTATATTCCAGAGTATATTATCCTTACTCTGTGAGTCAATTTGTTATTTTTCAAAAATGTTAGGGAAGAAAACAGTGATGTTGGTGATTCTCCCTATCCAAATTCATTGAATTCGTCATTGCAATTAATCCTTCTTTTGAGTTTACTCAACACAGTATTTTGAACTCTGTTTAAGATATTATTTTAGTTTGCTCTGTCCTATAATTCATTGTGTGTATATCTTAGTCCTTTGTTATATTCTTCCTGAATGTCAATGATAATGTGCCACATAACTTCTCACTTGCTCTCTGAAATTGTGCCCTATTCAATATTAAAGCTGATTCAATAAATTATTAAATAATTATTATTGATTAAGCACTATAGGCCAGATACTGTGCCACACACTGACTCCACAGTAGTGAAACGAGAGATGTCTCCTGTTCTCATGGAATTTACAACCTAGTGGGAGAAATAGTCATTAAACACATAGATGCAAAACTGAATACATAAATTGAAAACTTTAAAGAAGTTCTGAGGGAAAGAACAGCATGGTATGAAAGAGAGAAAGTGAATTGATTTTATGTTGAGTGACAACTTTGAGAAAATCACAAATAAATCAGGACTTCTCTGTCCCAGCATGATTGACATTTGGGGCTGGACAATTCTTTGCTATAGGGTGGTGTCCTGTACATTACAAATTAAGTTTCCTGATTTCTACCTTTTATATATAAGTAGCATCATCCCATTGTAACAACCAGAAGTGTCTCAAAAATACTACCAGCCCTCCTCTGGGTAGAGAGCCACTAATTTAAATTGAGATTAAATTGTTACATAAGAATTAAGCAGAAGAGATCAGAAAAGAAATTATTCCAGGATGAGGAAAATCATGGAGAAATCTATAGGGCAGAAAAGAACATTTAAATAACTCAAGAAGGCCAGCATGGAAGGAGTGTATGGAATGAGGGAAAAATTAGTACAATGAGACTAGAAAAGGAAAGCAGAGGACAGGTCTGAATAATGGTCTTGTAAGAGTGATCAAGAACTTGAGAATTTAGCCTAGGAGAAATGGGAAGCTACAGGAGGGCATTCAGCAGGAAAGTGGCGAGATCAAAAGATGCAGCTCATATGTTAAACTGCTTGGTGGTTCTGATGACAAGAAACTGGAGAGACTAAGAGGGGAAATGTCCAGTTGGTGGCTGGAGCTAGGATACAGGATGGCAAGATGACACGTAGACACGACAAAGCTATATTATGGAAAAATAAAAAGTAGCACTTGGTGTGGGAATGCAGATCAATGAAAGGAGGACCAAAAGGGAAGAGAATTATTTGAGACCTCCATTGATTTGTAAATGCACAGATTGGATCCGCATTTACTTTCAGCAAGTGAAAAGTTTTGGTTGGTCTTAATCCTATCCTTTTATGATATTAAAAACAAAACAAAATTGAAACCTCCTTCATATGATAGGCCCACAAATATAAAGTTTTATATCCACTGGCCTACTACATTTCCCACTCCACCTGTTCTTCTCTACTGCAGGCAAAATTCAAAGGACATTCAATAGCTCAGTTCACGACATAGCTTGCCATTCCTTTAACCCACTCCTGTATGTCTATTAAACAATATCATATAAAACAGAATGTGTTACTCCAGATGCCTCTCCTAAAATGAATAAAGAGGAATAAATATATTTCTAATGCAAACATTACACCCTTCATCTCAAAGTAATCATTAATGAAAACTTATGTCTTATTCCTGTGTGCTGCTAAACCACATCTTTTTCAACATACACATTTTCAATTGAAATTATGCTTCTAATTGCAACATTTTGTGCTTACTGCCATTAGAGTATGTTGTATCTGTCAGAGTTCAGTCAACACAACAGATACCACTCTCTGTATTCAAAGTATAAATCACTATAATAAAGAGAATTATAGGTCTACCCAGATTTGGAAGGATTGAAAGGTCAGAGAAGTCACCACTAACAAGCTAGCCTGTAGCTTGCCCTCTGGAAGAGAAGAGAAAATACATCATTATGTCCACCTAATTATCTAGAGCCTCCACTGAATTGGATGACTTTGGTGAACATGCACATTAAATATAAATATTTTAATGATCTGCTCATTCTGAAAAGTCCACTAACAAACTAGATATAAAATCAATGAGTCAATATCTATCCTCTATCTATATGACATTGAAATAAATTTTCACATCTTGTTCGTCCCAAGCCATTTCCTGAAAGTCAATGTAGAATCATAATTATGACAATTTCTTCTTCCAATGTGATTTTACAGGCGCCCCCCTCTGCCCACTTGGAGAATTTCCCTTCCCCCACTCCTCTGGCCAACCATAGTGTCCTACAACTGCAAATCTTCATTTTTTTGGTTATGCTTCAATACCATGTGAGTTCTGTAAGTCAGGTCTGAACTTTTTCTTCTTTTGGGTATTATGAAACCTACCCTAGATTTTTTTCCTCATTAAAACAACTCATGATCATTTAAATAGATTTAAATCATAAAAATATTACTTTTATCCACATGGCTACCATGTACTATATTTTTCAGTCCTTTGTATAGATTCATATTTTCATCTGGTATTATTTTCTGGCTCTATTCTCTAACATTTCTGTCCTCTTAACCCACAGTATGGGTCTGCTGGTGATGAATTATATGGCTTTTGTATGTCTGAAGAGTCTTTATTTTACTTTTGTCTTTGAAAGGTGCATTTGTTGGGTATAGAATTCTTGGTCAATAGTTATTTTTTCTTTCATTATTAAAGATGTATTTCAGCTTGAATTGCTACTGATGAAAAACAATAACATACTCAGGGATTTGTGAATCCTCCTGGATATATTCATTAATGAGATTCATCAAATTGGGGGAAAGAATCAACCATTATGTCTTCAGGTATTTTTTTCTGTCCTCCCTTCCCTTGATTTGTCTTCAGGCACTCCAAGCAAATGCATATTAGGGCTGCTTGAAGTTGTCCAACAGCTCAATGGTGCTCTATTAATTTAATTCTGAATATTTTTTCTCCATGTTTCATTTCAGATTTTTTTAGCTATGTCTTTAAATTCACTAATCTTTCTTTATAATATTTGATTAGACATTAGGAGTTTTTTCATCTCTGATGTTCTAGTTTTAATCTCTAGAAGTTCGATTGCCTGTTTGCATATATTCCATAGAGCTAACTAATATGCCCAATCTGTCCTCTGTTTGTATATATTCCATAGTGCTAACTAACATGCCCAATCTCTCCTATAGCTTTTTGAATATAAACAGCACCAGTAGAATACTGTTTTAATATCCCTGTATGCTATATCTGACATCTGAGTCAGTTCTGTTTGGTTTCATTGATGGCTTTTCTTTCCTCTTATAGATTGCATTTTCCTGCTTATTGGATTACTTGAAAGTTTTTAGTTAGATGCTCCTGTGGTTTGGATGAGTGCCCCATAGCTCCATATCTAAAGGCCTGGTCCCCAGAGTGGTGGTCCCAGAAGGTGCTGTGGACCTTTAAGACATGCCACTTAGTTGGAGGTCCCTAGCTCATGGGGAACATATCCTCAAAGAGAACTGTGGAATCCTCCTTGTTCTGTTTTCTCTACTTCCTGGATTATGATGTGACCACTCATTCCAACCTGCTCTTCCATCATTGTTATCTACTGCCTTCATCAGAGGCCAAATCAGTGTGCTGCCCAATCCTGGATGTGAACTTCTAAATTGTGAACTAAATAAAGCTTTTCTCTTTATAACTTATTTCCTTCCATTATTTCTCTACAGTAACACAAAGCAGAAGCCAAATATTATACATTTTATCATATTGACTATGTATTTTCATTTCTATACTTGTGCTTTGTTCTGGAATGCAGTTATCTTGAAGTAATCTGATTATTTTAAACTTCACATTTGAGATTTGGTAGGTAGAATTGTCGAGAGCCATCCATAGGCTATGTGTGGACTACATTGGCATTGCAGCCTAGTAAAAAGGAGAATCTGGTGTCTGAGAACTTCCGGTGGAAATTTTCTCTGGCAAAGACTGCCCAGAAACATTGTGAGTCCTATTCAAGCTCATCCCACAAAGCACTGGAGATGGGGTGACCTACCGTAGCAACATAGCCGCTCAGACATGGGTGTGACCTGCCAAGATGCCAATCAACCTGCGGACTGTAAGTCATCAGGATGCAAGACTCCACTCCTGAAAGCTTATCCCTGCCTTTGATGTACCCCCTAAATAAACCACAGGAGCCATTTTTTAACTGTTCATCTCCAGTTCCTGTGTGGGCTGGACCTATCAGACACTCCTAGCTCCATTTAAACTATAATTCTGACTTGTCTTATTTCTTCACTAATTATTTCTGACTTTTCTTCTCCTGTGACTTATACCCTCCTGGGCAGGAGAAACACCACCCCCACCACCCCACCCCCCCACCCCACCTGGCCCCTGGCACTGGCAGCCTCCCCATATAATAACTAAATTTATCTAGAGATAATTATTCACCATCAGTTAAGCAAGATTCTCCTGAGTGCTCTATCCAATGTCTTGTGAATTACAACCTTTCACAACATGGCTAACAGAGAAAAATACTAGTCTTGGCCACATGCAGTTTCTGTGTATTGTTCCCACTAGTCTTTTGTAATAGTTGTTTCCTATCTTTGGGCACAGTCCTTGTAAATATCCACTTATCAGTAACCTGGTTAAAAAAAAAAAAAAAAAGCTCATGTCTGAGGTATTATTGTTGTTTGAAGTCTGATCTCTCAAGTTTTGAAAATTTCTGTTCATTATATTTTGGTCAGTTTTCTAGTTGTTGCAGACAGGAAAGGAAATCTGTTCCCTAATATCTCATCTTGGTTAGAATCAGAAAGACTCTTGTCTTACTAGTAGTGATTGCAAGATGTAATAAATTGTCCTTCATCTTTAAGGGAAGGCCATCTACATAATTCATTTTCATCCCGTTCTTCTTAGAAATGCAGAAAAATTAAAGACCAGGGGAAAAGCCTTGTATGTATCAGGAAAAATAATGCTCTTTCAAAACCTGCCTTAATTCATCACTCAAAGTTTTTCTTTTGAAAATATACCTAATTGTCATATTAATTTATGCATTTGCACTTATCCATATGTTTTTGATTAAATGATTACATCATTATTTCATTTCCTTCTTAAGTGATCAGTTGCAGGAATAATATATAAAACATTCTGCTTGTGTGATAGACATTAGTTCTGCTCTCTGAATATTTCTGAATCGTCGTGTTCCTGGTCTATGATAAGATTGCACTTCTGGATCTACTTGTAGGTAAATGGCATCGTGTGATTCTTTCTGGCTTACAGTGAGCAGAACTGTTCGTTACATGTGACTTTCAAGTCAAACATTTGTCATTGTAAAATCCATTAGAGTTTACACTTTAGAGAGTTTAAGACTAAATTTCTGAGTAAATTAAATAAATATACTTCTTTGCCAAACCATGATGAATATGCAAGAAAAATATGAAATAAACCACTATAGTTTTAAACCCCTGATAAGTAGGGTGTTGCATGTATATTATTTGTGTATATGTATGTATAACATAGTATAATTTAGACTTCTTACTGAAACAGCTTATAAAAAATTAAAATGTTGCAATTAAAGTTTTACTGTAATATCAAATACAATTCTACTTCCCTTCTATTCTGTTGAGTCACTTAATGATGGTTATTACTTTGTGAGTCTTCTTGGAATTTTTCCTACTTCTCTGTCAAGTGTAATGGTTAACTTGCTTGTTTCAGATATTTGTCTTTCTGTAAAAGTGTTTAGTTATATACTTTTGTTGATACATAGGTTAATTTCTTATAACATCCATATAGTATCTCTTCATATGAACACAACACTCTTATCTACTGTATTTCAATTAGCATGTATACACAGTGCCCATTCCCTGTTGATAGACATTTAGACTATTTCTGATTTTATACCACCATAGCAACAGAACATCTTCCTATATATCTCACTACGTACACATGAAATCAAGATGTATGGGCTGTAGGATGTATACATTTTCAGTCTTAAAAATATTATTAAATTCTTCTTCAATGTAACTAGACTACTTTATATTGCAACCATTTTTGTTAGGTTTATTCTGGGTTTATTACCTTCATTTATATTGTAGAAAAGAAATTGATTTATAATTCATACAAAAAATGTAAATGGAACATGCTCTGGTGATTATGATCTATCCATTGTTATAGATATTGGCAACACAGAGGTTCATAGGGCATAATTAAGGAGCAATCACTACACATACATAATCATTTTGATTCTTTATACCATGATTTATTAGATAAAATTGAGCTAATATTTTCACTGATTATAGCCACTTATAAAAATAAGCTTTTTAATGTGGTATAATGTTCTATTTTCTCCAATTTCAAACTGAATAGAAATTAATGGAAAATAAGCCACTTAATTGAAGGAGTCTTTTTATACAACATGTGGAATAATGTTGCATTTCATTGTGGTTTTGCAGATGATAGTCCTGCCAAATGCAAGGAGTTTTTGTTTGTTTATTTTTAACTTAATATAGAAACTAGTTGGGAATACTATAAGTCCCTTACACTGCAAATGAAGATTTCTGGCCAGTTTGGAGGTTGATTTGGTTTCTCTTAAAATGCATATTGTAAAACCTACCACTTACATTTACAAAAAAAATTAAAAATATTAAAATGAAGTATTAATGATAAAAATGAAATAATAAAAAAGTGCTCAGATGAAAGGCTCAAAAAAGACAAATAAGAAACACAAATGTAACATATAGAAAACAGCAAGATGGCATATTCTAATTCAACTATCAATAATCACATTAAGTATCAATAATCAAAGCCCAATTTGTTAAAGGTATTTTTAAATTTGATAAGAAAAAAAAACAAGACCCAATCTGTGCTATCAGAAGCCTACTTTAAATACAAAGAATTATATAGATAAAAATAAAGGAATAAAGTAACTGTAGAAAACTGTCTGGAAGTTCCTCCAAGAGTTAAACATAGAATAACCACATGACACATAGATTACATTCCCAGGGATGTATTAAGACAACTGAAAAGATGTATTCACCCAAAATGTCATACATTGCTAGGGATATAGCTTATCTGGTAGAGTGCTTGCCTTGCATGCACAAGGCCCTCGGTTAAATCCCCAGCATCACAAAAATAAATACATAAATAAAGTTTAAAAATATATTGTACATAATTGTTCATATTAGCATTATTTGTAGCATCTAAAAAACTAAAACAATCCAAATGACTTTCAACAAAATGCTGTGTACCCATACAATAAATTTTTGTTCAGTCTTAAAAAGCAATGAAGTACTACTGATGCATGCTACACATGGATAAGTTTTGCAAACATTATGTTAATTGAAAGAAGCAGACACAAAATATCAATTATTGCAGTATTCCATTTATTTGAAATGTTCAGAAGGAACAAAACCAGAGAGACTCAGAATAGATTAGTGATTGCCAGGGGTTGAGGGAGGGAGGTATTGAGATTGATTGCTAACAGAACAGGTTTATAAGGGTTTCTCTTCTTCTTCTTCGTTTTTTTTTTTTTTTTTTTGAATGATGGATATATTCTAGAATTAAATATCAGTGATATAATACCAATTGTGAATAATAAAACAATACTAGACACTTTAAAATGTTGGATATATTGGGTAATATAAAATGTGTTTCAATAAAAAATTTTAAAGTAAAGAGAGAGACTTATACATGCAAATACAAAGGGGAAAAAAGGTAAAGTAGCTACATTGATTTAATTTTAGACAAAATCAACTTCAGAATAAGGAAAATTTTCAGGGATTAAAAAAAAATAGCATATGTAATAATAGATCAGTTCTCCAAGAAGAAATAACAGTCCTAACTCTAAACACCTGACAATGGAGTATTCCAATGCAAGACACAAGCTATCTAATCACAGAAGGAGAGTAGAATGGTGGTTTCCAGGGAATGAGGCAAGGGTGGTTGGGTCATGTGTAGAGAGAAGGAATAAATTCAAGAGATCTATTGAACAAAATGATTATAGTTTATAATGTATTTTATTTTTGAAGACTTCTAAGAGTAGATTTGAAGTGTTCTCACTTCAAAGAATGAAAAACATGTGAGGTGATGCATATGTTAATTAACTCAATTAGCCACAATGTAGGCATATTTGAAAAGTTGTACATGATAAATCTAATTATCATATTCATGTATATGTTTACACTCTCTCTCTCTCTCTCTCTCTCTCTCTCTATATATATATATATATATATATGTGTGTGTGTGTGTGTACAAGATTCAATCGATAACCTAAACTAAATAGCTTTAGAGCAATGAAATTATTAGATAATAGCCTTTAAAAAATCACCAGGCCCAGAATGCTTCACTGGGAGATTCTTTAAAACATTTAAGGAAAATATAATAATATAATGCCTTCAGAAAATAGAAAAGAAAAAATAATCTTTCCCAATTCATTTTGTGAGGTCAGTTACTCTCATATCGAAAAACAGACTAAAACTTTACAACCAAAAACCCCCTAAAGGTTCATTTTACTCGTGGTTATAGGAGTGAGTATCCCTAATAAAATATGTGAAATAAGATCCTATAACATAGAAACAAAGTGATAGATTATGTATAAATAGATCCTTTCTGGGAATGTAAGGTTAGCTCAGCACAAATGTTTTGCAAACCCTCACACAGTGGTGCTGACACCCTGCATGAAGGGAACGCAGGATAGAACTGATGTTGGAACTTCTGACTTTCACTCTTACATCCTTATAGCCAACTGGAGAAATAGGAAAGGCCTTGAATAGATAAATTAGCAACTTATCACTGAATAACAAATTCCCCAAACTTATAGTGATGAGCCCAGCATAATTCCATTTTAAGATCGGGGGCCATCTCATCACAAAGTCATGAAAAGTTAATTTCAGTTTTACTATAAATTACTGCAATTTCTAGACTTGTTTGGAATTCCTGGCCATGCTCTGAACTCACCCATTCCAGGCTCTCCTTGACCAGATAGCAGCCCTCTCTGAAATCTCAGTGGCGCTTCATAAATCCTGATGTTGGGATCTGAATTTACTCCCTATCTTGAAATATGCCATAGACCATGAACCTGCTATTTTCCTTTGTATTATGCTTGTCAAAATCCCCTTATCTGTAAGTTCTCAAGACACCTCCCTCTGCAACTTTTTGTGCAATAAAACCTTGCTCCTGGAGAGCTGGGGTACTGATCTCTAGCCCAGGGTTTTGGAAGACAGTCCTAGACAACTCTTGTGTACACAAATACAAGCTTGCTTTAATTTGATTCAAAATTGGAGTTGGTGGTCTTTTCTTTGTGTCATGGTTCAACAATAGTCTTGAAACAAACAAACAAAAAAATTATCATCTCCCAGGATCTGTGGGTCAGAAACCTGCATCCTCTGTCTCACTAGATGCAGTCATAGTGTCAACCAGGGCTGTGTTTAACAAAGCTCCACTGTAGAAGCGTCTGCTGTTAAGCTTATGGGTGTTGTGGACAGGACGAAGCTTCCCCAGGGTTGTTGGACTGAGGGCCAATTTCCTCCGTGGCTGTTGGCTGAAGTTTGCCCTCAATTCCCTGCCACCAGGCTCTCTCCCTGGAGAGGCTTACATTTGGCAGCTTGCTTCATCAGGGCCAGCAAGAGAGAAGAGACAGAGGTTAGAGACAATGCAAGCAAAGCAGAAGTCTTGGTCTTTGTAACCTAATCTATAAATTGATGTCCAATCATTTTTTGGCATATTCTATTCATTAGAAATAAGTCCTAAGGCCTAGTTCACACTCCATGTAAGGAGATTCCATAAGGTGTGAATAAATGGAGATGAGAATGCTTGAAGGCCGTCTTAGAAGCTGCCTGTTAGAGGTGCAATTATATCAAAAGGCATCCACAACCTCAAATTCAGTCCTTTATCACAAACTATCCTGCACAGAGGTTCCGTGAGTTTGCTCTCCCGCTGCCTTTACATAGGCTTCTTTAATACTCAAATCAAGTCAATAGTTTAAAAATACTATTGGTGACTATTTAAAATACTTCAGACAACATCTGATGATTTATCCTATTTTTGAAAATAAGAGACTCTTTATCATTATACTTATAACTCTTCTATTGATTCTGATGTTAGTTTATGTGATAGTTAATTTTATGTGTCAATTTGGCTACGCAGGCAGTTATTTGGTCAAACACCAATCTAGATGTTGCTATAAAAGTATTTCTTGGCCGGGCTCAATGGCACACACCTGTAATTCCAGTGACTCAGGAGGATGAGGTAGGAGGATCTCAAGTTCAAGTCCAGCCAGCAGCTTAGCAAGGCCCTAAACAATTAAGCAAGACCCTGTTCTAAAGTTTTAAAAAATATGAAATAAACAGGACTGAGGATGTTGCTCAGTGGTTAAGCACACCTGAATTCATTCTCCACTACAAAAAAGTATTTCTTATTTTGTGATTACCGTGTAAACCAATAGACTTTGACTAAAGAAAATGACCTTCCATAATGTGGATAGGTGTCATCCAATCAGTTGAAAGCCTTAAGAGAAAAGACTAAGGTTCTCCCAAGGAAGAAAGCACTATGTATTTTTTTTACTTAAAACCAAAAATTCAACTCTTCCATGGGTCTCCAACCTGACCACGTGCCTGCAGGCTCACATGAGCAATTCCTTAAGAGGATTCTATTACATGTATGTGTGTGCACGTGCACATATGATACATATATATATTTCTCACCTATGGAAAACAATCAATTAGATAGATAGATGATAGATAGTGATCTTATTGGTGCTGTTTCTTTGAAAAACTCTAATATAAAGTTTATAGCAGTATATAAATCAATCATTGGAAATGTAATTCCTCAGGATGGATGCTCATCTACATTGCTGCTAAACATGAAAGTCTCTCAAATGCAGACAAAGTTTGTCTCTGTTACGTACTTCACAGATTCCACATAGACTCTCAGTCTGTGACCAGAGCAAGCATATATACATTTTTTTTCTTTCTGTCAGAGTTTGGTGAGAAAGAAGTCATTATATCCCATTCAACTGTTGGTTTCACTGAAAAGAAGAAAGACTGTTAATTTAAATTTCACAGACAGTATTAATGCCACATTCCTAGCATTTTTGAACAAATCAGGTAACAGTCATAGGCCACTTGCAAAAGGAGATGTTTGTCAAAGTGGAAAAAGTGTATCTTCAAAGAATGTCTAGAAATAGCAACTCAGAACTCCAGATCTCAGAATGGAAAAGAAGAGCTGCAGTCTTTAAACAGGTGCTAACTTTCTTAATTGGTACTCCAGGTCTGTCTCCAAAGATGCTTGTAAGTGCTTAAAATTTACACATTGTTAGTAACAAATGATGTCTAACCTGCCTTCCTTACACCTGTGAGAAACAACTGTTGCCTCAGCAGATGACATGATCCTCAGGGCTGAATGATCATTCATTCGCAGAATGTAAATGAGGAGACTTAAAGAACAGCTAAACAATGAGTGATAAAAGTAAAGGAAAGGAATGATCATCTTTTTCAACAAGGTAATCTTATTGGACTGAAGATTGTGCAACAGTTATTCCACAAGCAAAATCCCCAAAACCTAGCAAAAGTCTCTTCCAATACCCCTCAAGTTTGCTTACCAAAATGTCTTTAATCAAAGTCAAGATGAGCAAGCACACAAAAACACTCAGGGAATGAGCTGTACCTTAGGTCTCTACTTCCCATGTTCCTGGACCTTCTTGCCCCTCTTTTGCTTCTGGCTTCTCAAATGCAGCAGTGTATGTAGCATCTGGAGCATGTTTGTTTTAGGAAAGGTTGAGTGAACTCAGATGCTGATCTATTTATAGTTTCATAAAAAGAGAGATGGCAATTCTCCATTATAGGTGCAAACCTATATATACTGAGGGATAAAATATAATCATATGCTTGCTGAGAAAAAACTAGTCAGGGTGATAAGACCTATTGGTTCACTGGTTATGTGATGCCAATACAGGTCTTCTTCTGATTTTTATTGACATACCAGGAGCCAGTCTGCAATCCAAGACAGATCCATGAATTGGGGCGGGGGGGGGGGACTTTTGTCTCCCACACATAGAACCCTGAGGAAGGATCAGTTAGATTCACAGTGAGAAAACTAAATAAACAGAGACACAGGAGCTGGGTATATACTGATAATTGTGGTGGTGCCTCCATCGGGATGACTCACCTGGGCCCTCATCTACTAGCATGAAGCCTCACAGCCTTAATCTCTGTCCAACCATGGGTGGTCCCTTGCTTGCTGGATTATGCACCCCAACCCCATGCTCTGGACCTCTCTCTTCCCATATCTAGTCATCCTTGGCACCTCATCCTCTGAACTCTTCCAGTCATTAAAAACTCCCACCTCTCCTCCATTCCTGAGCCAGACTTGCTTCGTAGCCTCATGTTTAGAATTCTGATTTTTTTCTCAAATATCTCTTCCCAGTAGAAAAATTTCTGAAGGAAAGAGAGTTGGAAAAAGTCCCTGAAATGTTCCAGTTTCCTGATGGGCCCTTCCTCTTCCCCTTCCCCTCTTCCTCCTCCTCTTCTTTTCTTTTTGTTTTTCATTTTGTTTTCTTCCTCTTCTCCTGATTAATTTCAAATAGTTACTTTAAATATTTTTTAAAAAATCTTTATCTCAAGGACAAATTGTGTGCCACTATTTACGTATTGTTAGGTTCTGTATTATAAACAAATGGTTTTTTATTTTGTTTTCACTTAGTCCCAGTGGGGAAATATATTATAAAATTAACCTTTATGGCATCTTCCTGATTTGGGGAATAATTTGTTTGTCTTGTGATTTGTGGTAAATGTGCCATTCTATCACATGTAATTAAATATCCCTATATGCCTATATGCAGTAAGAAACAATACCAAACAAAGCAAATACGGAAATGTTATAAATTATGAAAATATGGCAATAAGTGTCCTACTGACAATTTCTTTTCATTTTCTTCACTGGATGATTCAGTTCATGACAATATCATTATTTAAGACAAAAATTCAACATCAGAAAACAAACTAAAACAAGATGATGACAGTAAATGCTTGGAGATGATTAGTGATTTCTGGTGAGCAAATTCCCTCATCAGTATAATTCTCCTTTAGCAGGGAAACTCCTTCAAGTTATTAGTATCTCTTGGCAAAATGCAAATTGAGTATTAAAAAAAAGAAAGTGGCCCAGTTTATCAACCCCTTTTTGTCTTTGTAGACCTAGACTAGGTGATTAATCTAGAAATATTGATTATTCCTTTTTTTCCCTAAAAATAACACCTTAGATTCTGGGCAACCCAGCTCTGAGACTCAGTTTGTACATTCTTACATTTGATAATCTTAATGTCTGCCCACTTCAAAACTTATTTTATGCATTAAATAACAATGCATGTAGAAAACTCTAAAAGATGTGGGGATTATAGTACTAAAATCATTAATTTTATTAGTTTCTGCAGAAATACCTATGTATCTTAACTCAGTTTATAATATTTTTCTCCTAGATTTTCTTTTTATTTCATACAATGTCTTAATCTTTTCTTTACACTTTATGCTTTGACTATTACTCTTAGGAAGTCCTTTTAAGGTAGGATAGAGGGAATAAAAAATAACTAGAAAGGAGATGTAGGAAGGACACAAAAAAATAGGATTTAATTTAAGTTCTGAATATGCTTCCAGGCCCATCACTCTGAAATTCCTAAACCATTTGTATATCTACTGGTGCACTGTTAATTAAATCACTGATAAACCTATTGAATAAAGAGAGAATATTTTGAGAAAACTATAATTGAAGTGACTATCAGATAATGAGGACCACATCAGCCTCAGGATCCTGAGATTGACCAACCACCAGAAACCATCTTGAGATTACTAGACAGATTTCATTCCAAGGAGTTATGAACTGCCTAAGTGTGCAAAATGGTATATCGTGCAATTTTTATTTGTTGGTTTTGTGCATACCCAATCCCCCCCACCCCCGCCACATCGAATTTCCTTTAAAAGAAGGGCCTGGAAATCCTAAAACACATTTCTAACCCTCAAGATTGCCCACATTCTCCCTTGAATTCCTTGCTTTATCACAAAAAGATGTCTCTCTCTCTTGAGATAGCCCACATTCTCTCTTGAATGTGTTACCTATTTTCCTAATAAACCTGTCTCAGACTGGCATGTAATGGAATTCCTTTCTGTCATGTAAGCCCAGGACCCCTCTGTTCCTGAGTGAAGGTCTTCCATTTTCGAATCCCTCATCATGTAAACCTTCCTATAGAAGGTCATCTCTACTTCACTGGCTTTGATTACAAAGATTTTTAAGATTACAATCACCCATTCTCTCAGGCCTGACTCCAGAGAACCATTGGCTTGGCCTAGTCAGCTGCCATTTATGTTGATGTTTATATTATACAAAATGATTGCATTGGCCAGTCCCTAGTTTAATAGACTCAAACAATCCTGAGTCATTGTTGTTCACTATCATCCCAGTCACTGCTCCAACTTGATCTTTAATTGTTACTGTTTACCCTTTGATGTGTAAAGTTTAGCACGATAAGAGAGAGAAGCATCTCTGATGTCATAGCTGGCTCCTCTTCCTTTGTCACTTCCCATAGCTTCTTGCACAAGAACTTGCATATAGCAGGAGTTCAAAGAGTATTTGTGGATTGAAAGAATGTACAAAACAAATGAAAGAAGCAGTCTGTATTTCACAAGAGAGGAGCACCTGGGCAATAAGGACCCTGGGGATAAACTAGGAGGTACAGATGAACCTTTGGGATAGGAGACAAAAGAAGCAAAGAATGATGACACAGGGCAGAGCAGGCAGAGGACAAAACCAAGGAGTTCTGAACTGCCTAAGTTTGCAAATTCATAAATTTAAAAGGACTAGTCTATTAAAATGGTATATTGTGCAATTTTTATTTGTTGATTTTATGCTACCGATATAGCTGATTTTAACAGTCAATTCCCAAAGACGTTTAAACTGGAAAATAAAAAAAAGAGAAAGTATTCATAACTATTGAAACTGTGAATAATGGGCATTTATTTGAAAGTTCTTGCACATTAGAATTGAGCTAGGTTCTTCATCAAAACATGTGTAGCCTTAATAGGCATGTTTCCAAAGATTATATGCCAATCTTATTATGTTGTGAAAATAATACATCAGTGTGGGTTAAGCCACCCTCATCCCAAAACTCAAAATTTGAAAAGCTTGAAAATCTGAAACTTTCTGATGGCCAACATGATGCCATAAGCAGAAATTCTACACCTGACTTCTTGTGATGCATCTCAATCAAAATAAGGCCCACTAAAAATATCACACAAAATTATCTTTAGTCTATGTTTATAAGGTATATATAAATTTTATGTTTAGACTTGGATCTCATCTACAAGATTTTCATTATGCATATGCAAATATTCCAAAATATTGAGAAGTCAGAAGTCCTAAACACTTCTGGTGGCAGACATCTTGGATAAAAAATGCTTAACCTATACTTTCAACACCTGGATCACTGTGAGGTGACAGGGCAGCAATGCCACTTCCATGCCCAGAGCAGTTCGTCTCTGAATAAGGTGTTAGAAAACAACACACTGAAAGCATCCATGCCTCTGAGTCTGAGTCTCACCAGCTTTGTAACTTCAGATTAATTCCTGCAACCTCTCTGAGTTTTATTTCCCTAATTTTAAAATAAGGACCTAGTCTGGAATTTACACGATGTCCCTTCCACTTCTACCATTCATTGAGTCTAGGATTTATGAACATCTCACACAAATCTGGACAAGGTGTTCCCTTCTTTCTCTTCCTTCCATCATGACGATCAGGCCCCTTCACTCTTCATTGACTGTGGGCTACTTCTGTGTCAAGAGGCTTCCTGGACCACAGGAGTCCCCTGGTGGCTACCCTTGGGAACTCTCTCACCAGACATTGCCTCTTGTAGTTCCTTGACTGGGGAAAGTTGCAGACACCCGGAGATCCCTTCTCCTTCTCCCTTGGCCTCTGATGCCTACAGTTGATCCCACTTTGTGTAATCTTTTTTTTTTCCCCACACATGCATATGCTTTTCCTAACTTGTTTCCAATTACTTTAAAAAAATCTTTCTTTTCTCTTCCTCTTTTCATTTATTTCCCCTATTTTATTTTTGAGATAAACTAGGATGATTTTTGTTTCATTTTATATTTTTTCCTAAAAAATTGATATATTTTTTTTCTTATTAGACAAGGAGGTGCATGTTTGTTGTAATAGTATGTGCTGGAAATAATTTCAAACATTTCCTTTAGACTTTGCTTAAATATATATGTAAATTACTTTAAATATATCATTTGGATTATGATACAATTATTATTTTTTTTTTGCTTTTTTAGCTAGATTATTTTCCCCCAACATTTTTCACTTTATTTCATAAGTATTTTTTGATGTTAGCATTGCTTTACCACTTTATCTTATATTCCAGTCTAATAATAATAAATAATTATTTCATCTAGTGATTGTAGTAGTCTTCTGTTTCATTTTCCATGATTTCAGTTACGCGAGGTCACTAAAAATTCAAGAAATAAACAATGCATAAGTTTCAAATAGTGTGCTGTTCTTAGTAGGATGATGATATCTCACACTGTGTCATGCCATCCCACTCCATTCAGACCAGATGTGAATCATCTTCTGTCTAGTGTATCCACAGCATATATGCTACTCATCCATCAGGCACTTAGTAACTGTCTAGATCATCAGATTGAATGTCACAGTGTCAAAATTCATATAACCCTTATTTTATTTAATGACTCCAAACTCCAAGATGAATGAAGCTAGCAATTCTGATGTGCCAAAGAGAAACTATAAGTGCTCTGTTTAAATCACAAGCCCTAAAATTTAAAATCCTAATGTTGAAATCATGATAGCTACCTCCCTGAAAAAAAAAATGTAACCCTTGTGAAAATAGTCTAGATAATAGGAACAGAAAGTTGTCTTCTAAGGAAGTAATGGGTCACAGGATTTAGAAATGATGAAAAGTTGATTTTATAAATAAACATGTCACTTGACTACACTGGCCTTCCTTCCTACTTGCTGTACACCTGAGTATTTATGCTGAAAAATGTTATTGTTTATTTCATTTTGTAAAATGGCACATAAAGTGTTCTGTTGTGTTTCTATATGGTTCTAAAATAAAACCCCTTTAAAAATGTGAATAAGTGTATTTCAAACAATTTCCTTTTTTTCCCCAAAAAAATTGTTATCAGGATGTTAGGGATTTTTATCATTTTGAATCTCAGCATTTGTGATCATGACTCTCAGGATTATGGCCCAAACACACCTGTATAGTAATGGACTACTACACATGGGAGTATAAATAGCCTGTTGCTTCTGGGCCACCAATCTGTGTGGCATGTTACTGTGCTGAACCTGTAAGCAATTGAAACACAACAGTCAGCATTTGTGTAACTAAAAGAGTTCAGTAAACATACTGAAGTGGGGGTGGGGGGGGCTGGTGCTATGGCTCAGTGATAGAGCATTTGCCTAGGACATGTGAGGCACTGGGTTTGATCCTCAGTATCACATTAAACATAAATAAAAGTATTATGTACACCTACAACTGAAAATATTTAAAAGAAAAAGTCAATTTCTTATAAAAAAAAAATTACTGAAGTGAGCCTAGTGTACTGGTGCATGCCTATAATCCCAGAAGCTCAGGAGGCTGAGGCAGGAGGATCTTGAGTTCAAAGCCAGCCTCAGCAAAAGCGAGATGCTAAGCAATTCAGTGAAACCCTTTTGTAAGCATTCCTGTCATTTTTATCTTCAAAATACATCCAGAATTTTTATCATTTCTCTTCACTTTCTTATCATTTGCTTATTCTAGGGTGCCTTCATTCTTTACCTGGATTATTTTAAAAGCCTCTCATCTGGTTTCCTGGTTTTGTCTTACTTGTCTAAGTCAGTTTGCAGTCAAATAGCCAGAGGTAAGACTTTAGAACATAAGTACTATCAAGCAATCTCTTTGTTAGACATCTTCCAGGGGCCCTCATCTGACCCAGAATAAGAGGCAGAGACCTTATGGGAATTTGCCTCTTGGATACAGCTTTCAGCTCCCACTTTGTTCTCCTTGTCCACTGACTGCTACCACAGTGGCCTCCTTTCTGTTCCTCAAATGCACCTCAGGACATTTGTACTTGCTAATCCTTTTGCCTGGAATATTTTTTCCCAGGACAGCCTTTGCAAATTGCTCTCTTATCTCCTCAAGGTTTGTTCCACAAATGTCAGCATCTCAGCAAAACTTTGCCTCTTCAAAACTGAAAGTGTCCTATCCACTCTCTTGTTGCCTCAGCAATACTGCCTTTCCTCCTTTAATTTTTATTCAGCATATTATTATTCTTTCTTTTCTATCTCCTCTGATGAGGACACATAGAATATGTATATTTTCCATTGTTTCTATTTTAAAATATTCTTCCCAAAAAGATTAATTTAACATATATATTTTAGATTTTCATGTTAGTCTTCAAAAATTAATCCTTCAATGCATTTAGAATTTCTTCTGCAATGTAGTATGAGGTTAAATATTTCCTTCAACGCATTTGGTAACTAGCTAGCTGAGCCATTCCACATGAAGTTGTATCACATATTCTGCCATATATTAACATGTGTCAATTTATTTATTTCTCTGGCCAGAATTCTGCAAATCCCACATTCTTTAATGATTGCACTTCTACAAATATTTAAATACATGATAGGGCAAGTTAATTCCTCATTCTTCTAAATATTTTCTTAGGTATTTTCATCACTTTATCTATCAAAAAATCTAATTTAGAATTTGTGGTCTACTTCCAAAATGGTCTTTTATTAAAATTTCATTAGAACTATAAATTATTGGGTCAGAATCAATACCATTAGGCTTTTCAAGTGTTTTTATCAAAGAAGATGCAATATTTTATTTATTTATATACTTGAATTGTTTCAATAGGACTTGAGGTAGATTATATCAACTTATAAATTACAAAACCTCAATAACTAGAAGAATAAAATAGGACAAGAGACAAAGAGGAAAACAAAGCCTAAGGTGTAATTAAAAGTGAGCTCAGAACACAAAATGCATGGGGACTGCTTCTGGGAATGTACAAGTCTGCATTTAAACCATGGAGAAAATATCACAGAGAAGGAGTGCAACTGTTTTCCTGAGATAAAAACAATTTCTGAAACCAGAGATTTATTTCTCCCCTTGTGGGGCTGAAGAGGGTCCTGAATTATAACAACTATCTTCAAAGACATCCTTACTCTGACTCCAGCAACAAATGCTGGATTCCTGTGTTAAATGAGCATGGAAGTTGCACGTAGTGTGGAAATCTGATTCAAAGTAACACTATTCAGAACCAAAATTATATGGTCCACATCCACAGCTCATGGTGGACTGTCCTAACACAGGGGAAATGTTAGAATGCCTAAACATGCAGATGGCAAATAGTGCATGGGGTGACAATGAGTCTCCACTTTTGTGCAACATCTGATTAGCTATTGGCTGTGATTAGGAACAATTCTGTAGCCTCTTTGAGGCTTAATAAATGAGATTTCTGAGGTCACTTTCTGATCCCCACTAGGAGTTCAGAAGTAAGTAGATGTCAATCTATTAGCCATTAACTTTCCAGATAGAAGGAATGAATGCATGCAGTTTCTAGGAAATCTCCCATAGATATAATATGGTAAAAGATATAAATTTTCAAACTCAAGAAACAAGGAAAACCCAAACAGGATATTTAAAAGAAAAACCAGACCTCCTAGAAACTTCATAATCAAAATACTGATACCTGAAGGCAAAAGTTTTCAAACCCTTGAAAGCAGCTGTAAGGGAGGTAATGGAAGGAAATAAAGACGTTGTTGGATAAAGAAAATTAGGACATTGTCTCTACAGATCTTCCCTAAAAATATACTAAAGAAAGTTGCTGAAGGAAACATGAAACGTTAGAAATGAAGGAGGAACATCAGAAATGATAAACACTTGGAAAGAATAACAGATTATACTTTTCTGCAAATTCTTTAATACATGTTTTGTGGTTGTAATAAAAAATTATAACACTGTTTCAGGGTGTGGTGGCTCATGACTGTAATCCCCAGCAGCTTGGGAGGCTGAGGAAGGAGGATGGAGAGTTTAAAGCCAGCCTCAGCAAAAGCAAGGCACTAAGCAACTCAGTGAGACCCTGTCTCTAAATAAAATACAAAATAGGGCTGGGATGTGACTCAGTGGTCAAGTACCCCTGAGTTCAATCCCTGGTATCCCCCCAAAAAATTATAACACTGTCAGTGTATATAAATATACACTCTAAGCTATGATGAAAGAGAGAAGTTGACATTACACTGATGTTACAAGGCCTCTATGCTTTACATAAAGTGGTAAAATATTCACTCTAAGAATATTATGATAACTGAGGTATGTATACTTAAATCCCCAGAGAAACTGTTTTGAAAAAAAAAAACTAACTAAATTGTATTAGCCAAAACCCATTGATAAATTACAAGGTAATACTTTAAAAATTCAAATGTTCCAAAAAAGGAAGGAAAGGGGAAACAGAGTATCAAAAATCAGAGAAGAAAATGGTAATAATACAATGGCTGACTTAATCTGACCATAACATAATTATATTAACATGATTACAAAACACAGGTTGTTGGGTTAAAAGAAGATACAATTATAAGCTGCCTACCAAAATATTCCTTAAATAGAGTGATATGAATTGGTCAAAAGTAAAAGGATAGGAAAATAAACACTGTTTATATGGAAAGTCAAAATAACTAGAAAAACCAAAATTTAGGGGGGAAAGTCATGAGAAACTACACTACAGTGCAGTTTTGAGATGCTTGGAATAGAAACCAGGGCCCCTCACAGGCTAAGCTAGTGGTCTACCACTAATATATATCCACAACCCCAAAAGATGTTTGAGGAAAGTGCAAAGCCAATTCAATGTAGAAGGGAGAATCTTTACCACAACAGTGCCAAGCCATTTGGTCATCCCTATTAAAAGGAATAAATGTTACCATAAGCTGCATACCTCTGCAAAGATCAACTCTAAATGGGCCATGAAACTGAGTATAAAATGTAAAACTATGGGAGAAAATACTTGTAATCTTCGGTTAGGCAATGACTACTTAGATAAAAACACCAAATGCGTAATCCATAAAACAAAAGTGGGATTAATTGGCTTCATCAAAATTAAAAATGTTGTGTCTATGAAAGATGTTAAGAGAATGAACAGAGAAGCCATGGACACGGACTCAGAGAAAATATTTGAAAACTGCATATCTGACAAAGGACTTGTATAGAATATATGATTAAAAACTTACAAAAGTCAACAATAAGAAAACCCAATCAAAAAGGCAGAATATTTGAATAAACACCCACCAACAAAAAAAATGCAGATGGCAAATAGTGCATGAAAATATGTCTAACAGCACTAGTCATTAAGGAAATACAAGTAAAAAGCAGAGTAAGGTGCCACTACCCACCAATTAGAATAACCAAAAACCAAACACCTACAATGAAAAACATCTGACAATACTAAGTTGACAAAGACACAGAAGAGCTAGGATTCTCACACATTCCTGGTAGAGCCATTAAGGAAAAATTTGACAGATTCTTATAAAGTTAGACATACAATGACTTTTCACCTAGGAGTCACACTCATAGGTATTTATCTAAGTGAAACAAAAACTTAAACATTCACACAAAAACTTTTTGAGAAATGGGTTTATACAGATTCATGTGCCAAACCTAGAAGCAATACAAACATCCATTTTCCATGGAATAGAAAATTAAAATGTGTTAACTACATTTAAAAATATTACTAAAACATAAAAAGCTATGAACTTCAGGTAGCCACAACATGAATGTATTTCAAATACATTACAATGGCTGAAAGAGTACAGGTGCAAAGGTTTACACATGAATGATTCTTAACGTTTGAAGTTCTTTTAAAAAAGGCAAAACCATATGGATGGAGAACAGGTCAGTGGCACTAAGGGTTAAGAAAGTAGATCTGGTGATACAGTGGTGGCTGAGTTACTTCTGAGTGGGAGGGGACGCAAGGAACTGCTCTGTGTCTTGATTGTGGTTGTGGCCAAAGAATCTGAACATTTGTCAAATCTCATAGAACTGTGGGCTATGAAGATTGACTTTTACTGTATATAAAGATAATATTTTTAACTTAAAATACGCCATGATTTTTAAGTCAGAATATAGATTAATGAGCAATGCTTTTTCTTAAGAGAGGAATAAAATTCACTATCTTTAACACTCTTCATTATCCTTGCACTTCATTTCACCAAAGCAAAGAAAGAAAATTCTTGCCCTCCTATTACAAGAACATCAGTGGATTCAGAATGTTGCCAAAATTCTCTGCCAAAGAGATGGAGGTGGGAAGCAAGAGCTTGTATGCTCCTTGATAAATCTTTGCTGCTACATATGTGGTTACTCTACAAGCAAGGGAATTGCTGTCTTGATAGTCTTCTCAATAGAGATGTCTAACAGGAAGAATCAATGAAGCTACTGGCTGATTAATGAGCATAGAAACACAGAATGCTGCTATCTTTATTAACAGTGAAAAATATAGACTCTAAGAATCAACTGAGCCAAAAAAAAAATTATGTGACTCATTCTCTTTAGCCCCCACTCATTGTTCTTAGGATCCTAGTTAGGTCTGCATGGTGATAAAAAATAAACTTTAATAAATAATCTACAGGTTATTATGTGTATTTTTGTTTGGGTTGGAAGTCTGGTTATTGGATTTAGGGACCAGATTGATTTGATCCTTTAAACACATCTGAAATAGTTCATGGGGCTCTTTGAATCTCACAGTATTTCTTTTCTAAATTTTTCATTATCTACATTACCCTTTATTAGTCTCCCTTCACTCTGTCCAATAGAAGAAAATAAAATGCTTTTACTTAAGGTGTCTATGGCTTTTGCCAATTCTTCCTAAAAATCATCAGTCTTAGTGGAACTGACAAGTCTATCAGTCTTAATCAGCTTGACAGCTATGCCTAAAACTAGTTAGTCAAAAGAAAAAAAAATCATCCAAGTAGACATATAGAAATAATATCCAGCTGTTTCCTTATGATTGATTTTCTGCTCTCAATCCCTGCTGTCCTCCTCCCACACCCCGGCTACAGTGTTGTCGTGACCATGGAAATGGTCTAGACTTAGAAGAATTGATGGAGCAATAATTAAACCATTGACTTTATGTATAAATGTATGTGCAGGTGCATAATGTCTTTGCTCTGCATCAGATCACTCTCTGCTAATTTACACCTCTCCATTTAAACACAAATTCTCTAGAAGCAAATGACAAATGTTATTTGAGTAATTTTCTGAGTGTCTTAAGTGCTTAACTCTAAATTAAGTGTTGATGAGTCAATATGCCTTATTAAAAGTTCAACCATATGCCCTTTTCTGCTTTTTCTGATTTATTGAGGAGAGCCTCACATATATTAAAACTCAAGCTTACAATGAATATTAGTGCTTGGGATGCAGAAGTCAAGGGAGAGAAGGTGTGTAAACCACACTGGAAGCAAAGGTAGGTAGTGACAAACATAGGATAAGAGAAAAGGTCAATCCTTGAGGCCTAGAGAAAAATATAAATGGGGAAACCAAGTGGCCAACCTAGATCTCAGTGTCTTCTACAATTTCACCCTAATGGGAAACTTGTCTACAACTCCTAGGTCTCTCTACTTAGGAAATTGAATGTGAATTTCTGTTCACACTGCGCTTTCTCCAGCCATCTCCTTATCACACACTCACCACCTCCTCCCCTCCTGCCCTATAATCTTGTCCCAGTGCTTTATCAGTTCAATTTCCTGTGCCAGAATTTTACCAGGGGCTCAGATATCAAGCAATCTCTGGTTTTCCTATCCAGCATGTGGTACATTAATGGAGTAGAGTCAAACTTTTCCCTATTAAAGTGAGACATTTCTTTGAGATTCAAGTTTGAATATGTGTTTCTGGGGTGGGGGTGGGGGGTATTGATACTGGAGTCCTAGGACAGAGGCCTGACTCAGAAGATCCAACAAGCCATGTCCAGCCACCACAAAATCCAAAGCAGAAAGGTTATGGTGGAAAGCATGAAAGGAAATTTATTCAGTGTAGCTACACTAGGAAGACAAGGGGACCCATGTCCTTAGCCCTGTCTTCAAGGGGACAGCAATGACTTTGAGAGCCAGGACTGGAGGTTTGTATAGCAGGGAGCTTTTCACAGCAACCAAAAGCAGGTGCTTTGGATCAAGAGTAGTCTATCCATCATTATCTCAGTATTGTTTGAGTGAGGCCTTGCTCCTCTGCCCAATAAGGAAGTTTCTCCAGGGGTAACTTCCACTCACCACAAGGTGTTCATTACCTTGATCAGACCTTGTAGCTGGAAGCCAAGATGCATCCAAAGGAGATAAGGACAAAATGGAGTCAGAGTTGCCAGGTCTGTAGATCTGCTTTTAGCAACCCAATGGACATCTTCAGGCAAACGTGAAGAATCTAAGTCCCTGTTGCAGTGTTGTAATGTTAATACAATACTATACCTCAGCTACTCAATGGTTTGATGTCCTCATCAAGAGATACAAGTATCCTTTATAATAATTTTCCCCCAAATAAAATGGTGGCATACACCTGTAATCCCAGGGGCTTCGGAGGCTGAGAAAGCCAGTTTCAGCAACAGCAAGGATCTAAACATCTCAGTGAGACCCTGTGTCTAAATAAAATACAAAACAGGGCTGGGGTTGTGGCTCAGTGGTCAAGGGCCCCTGAGTTTAATCGCTAGTGCCAGGAAAAAAGTCTTCCAACTTCTGAACAACAACTTATCATCAAACTTTTAAATAAGTACCACAGGTAGAAATTTCAGATTGATATCATCTGCATTGCTTTCTTCATTATTATAAATTTCTGGGCACTTGGGATGAAGCTAAACCTTTTACTAGGTAAACAAGGACAACAAAATATCTACTTTGTTCTGTAAGCCAGGCTCTAGATAAGAGGAAATTAATCATCATCAAGGTGTTCATTACATACAAATTTAGCTGTGATCTATTCTTGGCCATTTCAAAAGGAACTAAGCAGATCTAGTCTCTTCCCTCTAGGCACTTAAAATCAAACAAACTATTTTAATAAATCCACAGAGGTTCAGGAAACACAAATAAGATGTATTCAACAGTCATAAAATAAACTGAATTAAATGAGAGTTGATCTTCTCAAAAGATTGTCCTCAAATCATTTTAAATGGTTACAATGATTCCCTAGTCAACAGCAATAAGCTGTGCTGATGTTATTCACCCCCTAGGCACTTTGCTCATTTCCAAAACTATGGAAGACTTGTACTTGCATCAAGAGCATCTGGACTATCACAGGTCCAATCTCTGTCTTAACTCTGCACCTATGAGGATGATACCGCCGGTTACCCTGACAGTCCTTGTTTCCCTGAATGCTGAAGTATAATACCAGAGAAGCACGCCCAGGCAAGTACAGAGTAGAAAGTAAGAGGCTTTATTTAAAGGATAGTAGAATAGACTTCTCCCAGAGGAAGAAGGGGACCTGAAAGGCAGAATCCCTGGGATGAGGAAGTCCCATCCCTTTTATATCTAAGGTTTTCTTTGTCGCTCTACATTTCTGTCCTTTATCCTATTTCCTTTCATCCTGCATGTGATGGGGGATGCAGGTGGGAAAGCCAAAAGGTGGGAAATAGGTGGGCTGATGGGACAGGGGAGGAGTGACCCAGGCAGGAAGGGCCTAGGGTGAATTAGCAATTCCCTACTTGCTAGTAGTTGCTGCTGTGTTAATAGTTCTTTAGGACAGGCAGTATAGGCGGAGCTTTGGGGACATTAACATTTCCATCTCCCAGATGCAGTTTCTGATTCCCTGGACTCAAATTGGACACCATTTTCTTTATTAGACACAAAATCAGACCTGATTTGCCTAGCTACACTAATTACCCATCTTTAAATCTGGCTTCAAGGAGACTGCGACTCTCATCTGACCCCCTTTTTATTCTCTATTGTTTTTCTGGACTTGAAGCTTTACCTTATACTTTGAAAATAAGGGATTCCTCCTGTTGTGATGTGTGGATTTGGTTGAAGAAGAGGGGGGAAAATCTGGCCTCACATCAATATTTAATTGGGAAAGGGAGTGTTGAGTAGCTAGTCAGTCATAAACAAGCGGGTGGGAGAAGGACAAGGAATAGCTGTGGGTCACTTACTGGGAGGACATCAGACATATATATCAGAGTCCAAAGGTCCCAGAACTGCACAGGGAACCTTATCAAAACAAACAAGCTTCTGCAAAATTGGAGCTGGCATGCCAAACCTGCCCAGCCATAGTTAATTATAGTTAATAATTAACTAGTTAATAATTAGTTAATAATTAGTTAATAATTCCCTCAAAGGAATTATTGTTTCAAGATCATGTCACACCCAGCCCTTGTGACAATGTCATCATGACCCTCACAAAGAAAATTTTCTGTGGGTTCAATCAAGGGGGTAACAAACTGCTTAAGGAGGGATGGGGGAAAGGAGAAGAACAATGGGACTCAAAATTCTTAAAAACCCCAGACTCTGGGGCTGGGGAAATAGCTCAGTTGGTAGACAGCTTACCTCTCATGCATCACACACACCCACAAAAACCCAGACTCTGGAAGGGCCACATCCTCTTACCTGGAGGTGACATTTGCAGTCTCTTTCCTGAATGTGTACACCCTCACTCTTTCTAGTAAACACTGTGTGGGTCTTCTTTGAAATTCTTCCTGCAGGGTTGCAAGCAGTTGTGGCTATAGATCTCCATGGCAGACTCAGCTCCGCAGGTAGGTGGGTCTCCTCTGAAAGGAGGAGACCTTTGTAAGATAAGTTGACACTACATGGAAAGGTGATAAATTATAGTTTCTTAAAGGTAACTGCACTATGGAGTCTGAGACCATTTAACCAATCTATACTTTCCCACGTTAAATTGATTTGTCTATCTTGAATTGTGAGTAAAACTTTTATCATGAATATTTAGAAACATCACACATTGGTTATTTGGAACATATCAGATCACTGATTTATGCAGCTCTTCCAAATGTTAACATATTTCATTACATAATTTTAAAAACTTACATTAGGTTAATATCTCTAGTAATCTTTCAGAAAAGTCTTTATGTGTTGAGATGCTGTCAGACTCAGGTTCATGGATACAAATTTTCTCAAATTCTCATTTTCACTCAAAATCTCTTATCCTTGGCAATGTTTCCAACTTCAGCATGCTATGGTTGGTTTGCAATGGCTTGTGAGCCCTGAAGATCTGTTCTCCACTCTGTACTTACTGCTTTGAAATCAGCCATTCTGGAAGTATTTATTATTACAGAAATTGGCTACAAATCTTCAAATCAAAACTTTTTTTAAAGCCTAGAGGGATAATTGTTAAACATTTACAGTGAAACATTGTTTTCCTTGAAATTACAAACTTATATTTTGTTGAAGAGAACTTTTCTGTCAAAAGCTCTAAGTTTGAATAACTATAGTTTGGAAGCTGTTCTTTTTGGGAGGGCAGGAAGGTGTTCCAAAAGAGAGCAGTTAATTCATCTTACAATTCAAGCTACTGAATAAGTATTTCTCTGTGAGATAGCCAATGTACTCTTTATCATGCAGTATGCTTTATGCATATTTTCCTTCTTGAAACAGAATAAGAAAAAAAGATATGTATTCCAGTCTCAAACTATGCCAAAGTTCATAGTTCTACTGCTTCATCCAAACATATGTAAAGAACCAGCAATTTTACCCACCATTTCACATTTATCAGTGTAAATGTGGATAGGGCAGAAATACAAAAAACATCTTAGCATTTTTATGAAAATCGATTTTATGAATTTTATGAAAGTATCTCAGAATTCTCAGGATTCTAGTATCTCTATTTTAAGGATTACTGTTTTAGAAAAAACAAACACCTACAAAATACTAGAATATACTCTTCCTTAAAATGGCTAAAGAAGGGCTGGGAGTGCAGCTCACCGGGAAAGCACTTTACCACTTGCAGAATGTAAGTGAGACTCAAATTTTATCCCCAGCACCACCAAAAAGGGGGAAAAAAGTCCAAAGAAAATATCACCTAAAGAAACATGTTACCATTAGGAGAATGTGAGATGCAAGAAGGAATAATGAAAAAGTAAAAAAAAGCATATTCTAAATGAAAATAAATAACAAAATAATAAATTAGAAGTAATAAAATGAATATATTGAAGAATTAAACAAGCAAGAAGGAACTAAAAGAGCAAACCAGAAAAACTTCTAACTCAGGACAGAGACAATTTACAATTAAGATATTTAAAATTCTTAGTTTTGGAAGAGAAACAGGATATTAGCTTTGAATTATGATTAATCTAATACGAGTGCTAAAATTTTCTAGAGAACCACTAAAATATTATATAATATGCATACCTTACATGATATTATGTCATAGGAAGAAGAAAATATTTTTAAAAAGAGAATAAAGGGTAAAGAGAACTTGTAAAGATCCAAACAATGTCCCCTAATATGTACGTAATTAAAATGAACAAAAGTTAATTTATCTTGTTAAAAGGGGAAGACTGAGTTTTTCCAACTTTGTGACAGAAAAAAAACAACCTCCCCTTTGAGAGTAATTCCAGATGTAGTAAAAATGAATAAGAACTGTCTGAGCCCATCAAAGAGCTGCATAAGCATCCAGAGCTGAAGAAGTGTAGGTTCCTGAGAGAATCAAAATCCACTGAAATGACAAGAAATTCCTTGCCCCTTTTCTTAAAGTATTTGCTAGTAAGTAATTGCTACCAACTTAGAAATCTAGAGGAAAGCTGCGGCACTGATCCTTCCACATTTTTACAAGACTGGGGAAGCAAATGTTAGAGTTCATGGTTACTCAGAAAGCAAAACTTTAGGAGCCAAGATCCACAGAGAATAAGCAGGACAATGCACATTTTTTTTTCTCTTCTGTAGTTGCATTCACTAAATTCTATGCTGGGTAGGATAAGAGAGCCAAATGCTAAAAAAAAAAAAAAATAGTTTCTTGTGGAACTCTACATCTGGGCACCTGTTTTCTTGAACATGTTAATCACAATTATTTTAAAGTTTATATATGAAGCTTCAAAAGTTCACTCATAGCTGTTTCTATTAACTATGTTTTTGCTGATCTGATTCTGTTGATCTGATTTCTTATTTTTGTTATGTGGCTGGTCTCAGACATTTATATATGAAAACTAAAAGCTGTGTGTGTAATACCAGAGATAATCTGCTCATTGCCATCTTCTCCCCAGGGGATTTGATTTTCTTCTATCAGGCATTTAGAATAGGGCCACACCTTACTTATCTGACATAACATTTGCATATTACTGAAAAAAATAATCAATGAATACATAATTACAAAGTTAAATATACCTAATGTCATATCTTTAAAATATGTCAAATAAACTGGTATGGTGGTGCAGGCCTGTAAGTGGGCTGAGACAGAAGGAACTCGAGTTCAAAGCCAGCCTCAGCAACAGCGAGGTGCTAAGCAACTCAGTGAGACCTTGTCTCTAAATAAAATACAAAATAGGGCTGGGGATGTGGTTCAGGGGTTGAGTACCCCCCAGTATCCAAAAAAAGAAAAAAATTCAAGCAAAACATAAACTAGGAATATAAATAATTCTGCAATTTAACATATTTCTCTCAGTAATTTATGGATCAAGAAGATAATCTCCAGTAAGCATATATATTAAACAATGGAACTAATAATTTGAACTGATTAAATTCATAAACACTATACCAATAATTAAATTATAGACATCTTATTTTTTTTAAATTTATGTACTGGGGATTGAACTCAGGGGTGTTTAACCACTGAACCACATCCCCAGTCCTTTTTATTGTTTATTTTGAGACATGGTTTTGCTAAGCTAATTAGGCCCTTGCTACGTTATTGAGATTGGCCTCAAACTTGCAATTCCCTTGTCTCAGCCTCCCAAGTCACTGAGCTTATATGTATGTGCCACCATGCCTGGCTAAATTATGGACATTTTAAAATACACCTAGAAAGTTTAATGTAATCGGCTAGGCATGTGTCCATTAACCAGTTTCAATAAGAATTCAACAAACTTGGATAAAGATCAGTAACAAAATGTTTCTTTAACAAGCACATGTATTTGGATATGTAAACAGTTATAAAAATTTATAGATGAAAATTATTTAACAGATTAGAAAACATTCAGAGCCAAATAATGAGGGAAATAGAATGTCTCAAAATTCATGGAATGTATCCAAGAAATATGAGGAAACTGTATATGATTTTAATGTCCATGGTTTTCTAAAAAATAAGTGAATAAATTAATCTTCCATATTAAGCTAGGGAATATTTACAGAATAAATCTAATGAAAGCAGAAAGAAGAAATATAAAAGAACCAAGTAACCACTACATACCTGTTAGAATACCAAATACTGAGAAGGCTGACAATGCCAAGTGCAGGTAAGGAGGTGGAGCCACAGGAACTCTCATTCATTGAAAGGTGCTAGAAGTGCTAGAGAGCTCAAGAGTACAAGAAAAGGTATGAATGGAAGAAAAGAAAGCAAAAGCAAAACCAATATCTGAGTTATCCACATAGAAAACCCTAAAACATGTGTAGACAAACTAATGTAGACATTGTAGACAATGAAAATTAGTAAGAGTTCAGCAGCAGCAGTAGATACATGATGAACATGCAAAACTCTCAGGCATGGATGGTAGCACATGTCTATAATTCCAGAGGCTCAAGCAGGAGGATCACAAGTTCAAAGCCAACCTTAGCAACTTAGTGAGGCACTAAGCAACTAAACGAAACCCTGTTTCTAAATAAAATATAAAAACAGGGCTGGGGATGTGGCTCAGGAGTTAAGCACCTCTGGGTTCAACTCCTGATACCAAAAAAAAAAATCGACTGAATTTCTACACACCAATGACAAAGAATTAGAAAATGTGATGAAAAGACATCACATTCAATAGCAACAAAGGTTATTGGGTATCTAAAGAAAATAGGAATAAGCCTAAAAATAGATTTTGTTTTTCTTCATTTTCTCTTTCCACGTTTTTATTGTTGCATTATAGTTGTACTAATGATGGGATTTGTTGTAACATATTTTAAATGCATAAAATATAACAATATAATTTGGCAATATCACTTGCCAGCCCTTCCTCCTCTCCTTCCTACTATCCCTGGTATGTTTCCTCTTCGATTTTCATGTGATTCTCATCCCTCCATCTTTCTTAAAAAGAGATCATAAAACACTCTTGAAAGACATTTTAAAAGACCTAACTGAAAGAATAACCAGCATAGAGATGAAGTTGACCAAAGATGAGGCTGGAAATGTAATTTTAGGCCTAGATCATGATAGGCCTTTGGGGTCCAATGGTGGGTATAAATAATCCTGAAAACATTAAATTAGAGAGGTTGAAGTAGGAGACAAATATGATCTGGCAGGGTTATAGTGAACAGATTGAAGAGGAGCAACATTCCAGATGAGGAAACAAACTAGGAGGCCATTTGAGTTGTCCTGGTGAGATTGCCTTGAACTTGAACTTGAAAGTGACTTGAACTAGGGTGGGTGCCAAAAAGGTCTTTTGTGTCTGGTTCCTGCCTAACTTTCCAGCTTCATCCTTTGTCAATCCCATCTTTATTTATTCTGTGCTCTAGTATTATTTCAATTCAAGGGTCCCTATGTGTTTTCTCATGCCCCAGAAGTATTGTGAAGCTCTGCTTGTTGGGACTCTCTCCAGACTCCCTATGCATGATTATTGACCTAGATAATAGTTATCGTTCAGGTCTAAGCTTGGCTATTACATCTAATTTGAAACTTTTACCATCTCTCAAAGCTGAGGCAGTTTGTTCCCATCCTATTCTTTTTTCATACTTTTATTGCAGTGCCCAAAATGAAATATTGAAATGCTTTATTTCTCTGCTTCCCTTACTGACTGAAAATGCCTCCAAGTCAGAAAGCTCAGTCTCATGCACCATTACATTGCTGGCACCTAACACACACTTGGGATTCAAAAAGTTACTGATGGGCGGGTGCCGCAGTCTGGCTGGGCACAAAATCAGGAGCCACTCACACCTTGTAGATTCAAACAGCAACTCCTTATTCCCAAACTCACACCAGCACTCTACACACATCTGGGGGAATTCACGTTCTCGGCCCAATTCACGTTCTGGGCGAAATCCCAAATACTCTCTCAATCCCACGAGAACTCAACGGAGAACTCAATGGGAACTCAAGGAGCAGGTGCGCCTGAGGCAGCAGGATACACCCTATTCCCAGCAGGGTACACCTTAAACCTGGAACCACCCTCAACCCGGATTGTCCTAAATCGGGAACGCCCTAAACCTGATCCAACCTAAACCCGGATCCGCCCTGGTCCTTGAGCAAGGTCACTTTACATGCAATGACACTGCGAATGACCTGGGTCATGCCATGCATCATTCTTACTTAGCAATGGCCCTCAGCAGGTGGGGTTGTAGCTCAGTGATGGAGCATTTGCCTGGCATGCGGAAGGCCCTGGAATGATCCCTATAAGAAAGAAACAAAGAAAAAAGAAGGAAAGAAAGAAGAGAAAGAAGGGAGAGGAAGACAGATCTATTGGTGAAAGAGAGAAAAAAGAATGAAAGGAAGGAAAAGTAAATATTTTCATCCATTGTTTGATATTTCAAGATCTTTTTCAGATCCCACAAAGAAGATTGGTGGTCATTTGTTTGGTACCATAGGAAAGCGTAATCCTGTCTGGAAAATGTAGCTCCAGTGGGATTTCTACCTGTACAATCTTAACCCTGAGTAGAGGAAGTGGTAGATTTTGACCTGAGTGAATATATGAAGTAGGAGTTGGCAAACTATGGCCTGTAGTTCATACCTGGACTACTGTTTTGTAAATAAAGTTATATTAGAACACAATCATGTTTAATCATTCTGATGTAAACCACATGGCCCATAATGTCTGAAATATTTGCTATCTGCCCTTTTACCAAAAAATACCATGATGCCTCCTGGTGTGAAGAGCCAGAGCACACATCCTCAGCTGGAAGTTTCACAACAAAGACTGCCTCCTGCTGGACATGGTGGCTCATGCCTGTAATCCCAGCAACTTGGAAGGGCAAGGCAAAAGGATGAGAGTTCAAAGCCAACTGGGGGGGGGGGGGGACCGCCCCCTGCTAGCAGAATCACACCAGATCCTCTGCTCTCTTTCAAGTTCAATCCTTGGTGAAGCAGATTGGTTGATGCAACAGGACAAGGCACACTAAAATGTTCAATTTGACAACTAGCTCGCTCACCTGGCATGCACGGGGCGCTAGGTTCGATCCTGAGCACCACATAAAAATAAAATAAAGAGGTTGTGTCCACCAAAAACTGAAAAATAAATATTAAAAAAAATTCTCTCTCTTTAAAAACAAAAACAAAAAAACCTCTCTACTGACATAAAGTGTCAGACTTAGATAGTCATATTCCTAGCCCAGAGTTTCCTCCTGCCATTTTAAAATAAAACTTTGATTTATGAAAGACATAAGGCTGGTAGTCCTAGAGGTTACTTTATTTTTATTTTAGGAAAATGGTGGATTTCACCAGGCTATAGAGCTCTTCTCAGCGAAAATGAAAATTAAAACCACGGTGAGATATTACTTCATACTTATGAGAAAGACTCCTATCAAAAAGACAAAAGATAGAACCTGGGCACGCAGTTGGTGGGAAAGTTAATACAGCCCTTATGGAAAATAGTATGACAGTTACTCAGAAAATTAAAAGTACAAAATCCATATGATCCAGCTGTCCCACTACTGGGAATATATCCAAAGGAAATAGAATCCACATGTCAAGGAGACATCTGTGTTTTCATAGTACAGCATTATTCACAGTAGCCAAGGTATGAAAGAACTTTTAACTTTCAAGGCCATGGCATGTTTCAAGGAAGGTGTTGTTGTACAGAGAGTTCCTTACAAGATTTTGATTCCATACAAATAAAAGAACACTTCAGGAATTCACTGATGTTTTGTGGCTAAAAGTTATCATCTGCAAGAATTCAAATAGAAATCTAGTAATATAATTCTAAAATTGGAAAAATCACACTTAATACCCATTTATCAAAAATTGGAAAGGGATGAATTTGGAAATATCATACTGATCAGTTTTAGTTGGATGCTTCGAAAAATATAATCAGACTATCAATTATTCATCTTGAATTCCATAAAAATGACTCCTTGGGAGAAAATTAACATTTTTTGTGGCAAGTTACTTCTTTAGCTGTTTTTCTAGAGCTGAAAAAATTAGGACTTTCTGTATTTCAAGCAAAATATTGATACATTTGTTTTTTATTAAACAGTGTTTACTTCATTTATACATGTATCTTTTCATATGCCTACTAAAAATTATTATTATTAGAACTTCTAGTATGTATATCAAAATACGTGTATCCTTATTTTATCTGAGAAGTCCAGATGAAAATCCTAGTGCTTATACATCATGTTTACTTCCATAAATTATTTAATCTTTGGAATTTGATTTCCCATCTACAAAATGGAGTTGGTCATAGTACTTATGGAGTAATTGTGAGGACTAAGTGGGATAACAAACATAAAGCATTAGTACTTTGTCTGGCATATCGTAAATGCTCAAAAATGTTAGTGGTTATTCTTATGCTGCTTGCACTAGGGAAGATAACTATAAAGTTTGAGCACACATAGAAGCTCCTTGGTGAAATCAGTGGTTTCTCCTAAATGTTCGGGTTTGGGGTTTTTGTGTTTTGCATTTGGGTTTCTGTTGTTTTATTTTCCTGTCTTGAATAATTTTTGAGTTTCTTGTTTATTGTGTCCATCTACAATATATATATATATATAAATTAATTAAAAAATGTATAAAACTAGCTCTTCTTAAGAACATCTCTAGCAATTAGAGAAATGCAAATTAAAACTACACTGAGTTTCATCTCACTCCAGTCAGAATAGAAATTATCAAGAATATAAGTAATGGGGCTGGGGTTGTGGCTCAGTGGTAGAGTGCTTGCCTAACATGTGTGTGGCACTGGGTTTGATCCCCAGCACTACATAAAAATAAACAGATAAAATGTATTGTGTCCATCTACAACTAAAAAACATTTTTTAAATAATATAAGTAACAATAAATATTGATGAGGAAGTGAGTAAAAGGTACACTCATACTTTGCTGGTGGGACTGCAAATTGGTGCAACCATTCTGGAAAGCAGTATGGTGATTCCTCAAAAAAAAAAAACAAAAAAAAAAAAAAAAACTAGGATTATAACCGACCATTTGACTCAACTATCTTACTCCTTGGTATATATCCAAAGGATTTAAATTCAGCATACTACAGTGATGCAGCCACATCAATGTTCATACCAGCTCAATTCAGGATAGCTAAGCTATGAAACCAAACTAAGTGCACTTCAACAAATGAATGGATAAAGAAAATGTGGTATATATACAATGGAATATTATTCAGCCATTAGGAAGAATGACTTTATGACATTTGCCAGTAAAAGGACAGATGGAAGACTAACATGCTAAGTAAAGTAAGCCAGTCCCCAACAGCCAAAGGTCAAATGTTTTCACTGATATGTGGATGCTAACCCATAATAAGGCAGAAGAGCCAGGAGAAGAGATATTCAGTAGATCTGATAAAGGGGAATGAAGGGAATAGATGGTGGATAGGAAAGGAAAGACAGTGGAATGAATTCCAAGTAATTTTTCTATGTACATATATGAATACATCATAGTGCATGTAGCATAATAATAACCACTAACATTTTTTGAGCATTTACAATATGCAAGACAAAGTAACAATGCTTTATGTTTGTTATCCCACTTAGTCCTCACAATTACCCTATAAGTACTATGACCAACTCCATTTTGTAGATGGGAAACCAAATTTTTATTTATTAATCTTTTATGTGGAGCTGAGGATCGAACCCAGTGCCTCACACATGCTAGTGCTCTACCACTGAGCCACCACCCCAGTCCCAAAGTTTTATCCATATTTTAATAGACTGAAATTGGGACCATATTTGTCAACAACTTTCCATAGACATGGAAAACCTAACACACCATGTCACTCTCCTACTCCAGGAAAACCACCATTAATCATTGACAACATTTCTTCTCCATCCAAGTTCTAATACAAGCTCAGAATCCTCAATATATCATTCATGGATGACAAGAGCAAGAGATGGAAGACAACACCTGAGCTGAAATCTAGTTTGTATGAGCAAATAAATGCAAAATTAAAGAATAAAGAAATAATGATGATTAAAATGGATATTTAAAAAATAAAAATAACAGAAATAACAGATGAAAGCAAAATCTGGATCTTTAAAGAATATAAAGTTTAAAACTTCTAGAAATACTGATGAGGAAAAAATGGAGAAGGCAATTACTAAATCATTAATGAGCAAGTTATATCACTGCATGTTCTATAGAAATTAAATGGCTGAGGAAACGGTAAAAACTTATTTATGTTATTATATTCACTAACTTAAAAGAAACACGAAAATGCCATGAGGGACACCAACAACCAAACCTCACTCACAAGAAATAGGTACGTAACATAGCCCAATATTTATTTATAAAAGAGGTTGAATTTGTAGTTTCAAGCATTTTTACAAATGACACTCTAGGCCCAGATGAATTACTAGTGAATTCTAACAGACACTTAAGGAGCACATAATATTTATTTTACTTATATAAATTCAAAGGCCAAGAATATCTTCCTACTCTAAAAGGCCTCATTTATTTAAAAAAAAAAAAAAACAGACAAAGACTTTCAAATTTCAAAAAGAATACTATAAACGAATAACCTCAATGAACATAGATGTTAAATACAAAGATTTAATAAAGTTGTATTGTGCAATATATGAAAACAATAATATATGGGACCATGTGTCATTTATCTCAGTAATACAATTTTGGCTAAAAATCAATTATAAAAAATATGTCACTCTGGTAAGAAATAGCAACAATGGGGGAGACTATGCATGCAGAAAATCTCTGAACTTCTTGTCAATGTTGATGTAAGCCTAAAACTTCTCTAAAAACTAGTGTTGGAAAAAAGTGATGATACATCAGACAAAGTATCATCTCAAGCATGAAAAGTTGGTTTAACATTCAAAAATTTGTCTATGTAACTCATCATATTAACTAACTTAAAAATAAAAATCATAAATCATTTTAATGGACAATATCTACCTCGTATAACTAATAAAAATGTCCATGGGTCTGGAAATAGAAGGGAACTTCTCCAACCAATAAGGAGCATGTAAGAAAAATCTACAGCTAACAACCTGATTGGGGTGTAGGAATAAATGCTTTTGTCTCAAGATCAGGATGCTTGTACTGAATACTTCATTCCACAATGTCCTGGAGATCCTAGCCAGTATAATAATCAGGAAATAGAACTATAGAGGAGTCAGAAAAAAAAAACAGGAAAAAACAAGACAGTAATTATTCACAGATGACATGATTATCTATGTTGAAAACTCAGCAAGGGCAAGGAGACAGTAAAACCCTAAGTTCCCTTCTTACTCTTATCTTAGTCTTTGATTAATGGTTCCTTACAAAATTGCAATATATATTAAAACCACTTTATAAATTTTTATCATAAGGAAAATATAGCATTTCCTCTTTTTCCGTGTTCCAAGAATCCCCAGTGGGAAGTAATTTTGACTTTTCTAGAGGAGAGCAGCCACAAAAAAAGCTAAGAACACCAAACCCAAGTATCCCGGAGGCAGATATTGCTTCTGGGTGACTGACTTAAAGATCAGACGCTGATAAACTCAACTGGTTATTGAGTATTTGAGGGAACACTCTGTCCCAGGCATCCCTGTGCTTTGTGGAATCCACTAGCTTATAAAAAATGAGCCATCAGACTGCTACAGCATTACCTACTCATAACTCAAAGTATCCACCATTCCAGAGAGAGCCTGACATGATTGGAACAACGGCATCCAACAATCACTGGGCAAGTCATTCTGAGTGTCCTGTCTGCTTTGATTATGTTACTACCCACTCTTCAATGTCAGAGTGGCCATTGTTTGTAGCAAGTGTCACCCAAAGCTCAGGTGGTGTCCAACTCACTGGGATTCATTTGCAACTTGGGTCTGGAGAAAGAGGTTGGTTGGGTACTTTTCCCTTGCAAATATGCCTATTCTGGATATGAAATAACTCTTCCACATACAATAAAAGCAGACCCCAAAGAGTTTGGTGAGCTCAGGACTTATTCTTGTCCATGTCCTAGGGCTTCCTATAAATGACAAGGCTCTTGGATGCTTTAATGCCCCATCTGATTCATCAGCACAAGTCCATTACAACCCTACAGGGAGAGGATGTAGTTTTCCTTGCTACAGATAGTAATCTTCCTGGTGTTATTAACAGGGCGATGATGCGGTCCTGTTTTGGCTTCACTTTATATTTGTCTTGGAGAAACTGGAAAAATATGATGGTCACAAGAAGTTCTTCCCAACTAGGAACATGAAAGCAAGCCAAAATTTTTGCTTGTCAACTTGAGCTAAATGGTCATAGGCAATTACTGACTTGGGAAATGATTTCTTGATCTATTCATGAGGGAATTGCAACAGCCATTATGAATGGTGACTGTGATGTCAGGAGGAAGAGAGAAGGCTGGGAGGATAGGGAGTTGGGCCCCTGGATAACTTTCTGAGCAGTAGAGCACAAACAGCAGCTGCAGATACCTGCCGAGAAACTTACACAAAGGCTATTTTAAATCAGGACCTACGTGACTGGGGTCCATGCTTCTCCAAGGAAGGAAAAATGCCTGATATTTTGACTGGACTAAAGGCTGAATGAACACCTCATGGACACTGAATGCCTTACCCAGGATTGGGCAGGGCACTGGCTTAATTAAACCTATAGATCTATATAAACCCCTAGACAATAGCCACTCTTGGTATACCTCTCTTGGCACCCCTCCCTTTTTGGGAGTTCTACTTTCTTATTACTTTAATAAATCCTGTTGCTTTGCTCTCACTCTTGTGTCTTTATTCTTCAAATTGATGAGATAAAGAACCCAACCCCACTCTGTCCACTCTCCATGCTACAACTGCCTAGTCTTTGACACCAGCATTGCATGGCTTTTTTTTTTTTTTTTTTTTTTTTTGCAGAAAATGGAAATTCAGGCATCAGTGTAACTATTTCCATGTGTTCAAACAGCAAAAAGTTAAGAAAAAGTTAAGACAAATCAGATCTTTTTAGACTGCTGTTGACTGAGAATGACGACAACTGCCGAAAGCAAGATTGTGGGTATAGGGATTACCATATGAACACTCAAACTTTATTCTATTTCCCCAGAGCTGCTACCTTGAGATCCCTATGAAGATGTGGCTGTTTTTTCTCTGAGTTCTGCCAATGACATGGACAACAGGGGTAAGTGGCATCTAACTCCCATTCATCTGTGTTGTCTCCAAGATTAGAATTTACAGATATCTTCTTGGACTCTGGGTACTGTGCCTGCTGGAAAGGTTGACTCTGCCCATTAATAATTTTGCCAGCACAAAATCACTTTAATCTTCCCATGGACTAAACTTCTACATGTCTCCCAGCAGACCAATTTGTCTTAGCTGATAGAAAGGTAGAAGGGTTGGATGTAAAAGCAAGGACTGAAGGCAAGGTATTCTGATCCTCCTCAAGGGCACTTTAATCTGTGACCTTGGACAAGTTCATTAATTTAGCCTAATGAACTTTATCTGTTCAGTTAAAAAATCTGAACTCACAATCTGCTTAGAATATGATCTCTCATGTTTCTGGATCCTAATTATTTACTGTTACTTAAAAATAACTCATAGGAATCAAATTATGTTATATGCATGTATAAATATGCCACAGTAAAACCCAGTGTTCTGTATAATGAATATACACCAATAAAAAATTTTAAACTGATAGGAGGCTAAATTGGAATACACTGAATCATTATGTAAAACTTCACACAGTGAGTGAAAAGTTGCCTAGTGGCCATTGTTGGGTGACTGATGTGTGCCACGGAAACGGAATACAAAAATCAGAACTCACAGGCTTCTTAGAATCTGATCTCTCATGCTTCTGGATTCTAATTATTTTCAACTGGAAAAGGCTCTTATGTTTTAAAGACAGCAAGTATTCCTGAATTGACAGAAGATACAATAGATTGATAGGAACAAAGCGCAGTGGCTGAAGAGATCATATAATCAAAAAAAAAAAAAAAAAAAAACATGAAAGACCAGTTGCTCTTAGTTCCTGGAGTCAGAGTACGATGAAAGCAGGGGACCCTTGTTTGCTTTTTCCTTTCCCATGGGCTCTGTTCAGAATGCTTTCTCACCAGTGTTCCCCATTGAAAGCTGGAGTGAGATTGTGTGAGAGGTACCTATTCTGAAATAAATCATTTGTGGGTGAGCTCAGAACTGAGCAAGCACTAGAACTCTGGGCCAATGAGAGATCCCTTTTCTGCAGTCTTTGACACACATAATGAAATAGAGCCAAAGCTACTGCTGCCAGTTTCACAAAGTACTCACTTTGACAAGAAAATCTGATGACCGCCAGCCTTCATGCCGGGGAGTCAAACATTTTGCACCAATATTTATCACATTTACTTATTTTTTTTTCCCAGGAAAATGAATCACTTCCCTCGGAGAATTGAGCAGCTCCTTCCTATTGAGGCTGCAGACTAAATGCTGACCACCAGCAAGGGCTCTTTTTCCCTCTAGGACTCCTCGGGAACGTGTTATTTACTTTCCTCACAATGGCTGCCCATGGTTGATCAGGCAACACTGTTGTTGCATTCAGATATGTCCTTGGGACTGTAATCTGCACTCTTTGATCCTGTGTGGTTCACATTTGTGGTCCTTGATTGAATTCATATCAGGTTCCTCCCCTTTTAGGCTACTGATTTTAGATGTGAACAATAAAATCACCTTGACTATAGATGTAAAGCCATACTTCCCATTTCCATCTGTAGCACCTTAGAACAATTCTGCCATGGTTCCGAATGCCCTAGAGCACTGTCCGTATAACTTAAAAACATTGTAAAGGGAAATGTGAGCCCTCTGTTTTTATGTATGTTTTATCAATGCTTTGGCTTCCCCTACATCCCACAAAATCTTGTTGCTAGGATGCTTCTTTTGCCTTTAATTTCACTGGTCAGGTAGGGGGAAAAATCATACATATTTTTTCTTTCATCTTTCTAGTTTCTTAGTTAAGATCATGTTAAACATAAATTTTTGTAACCTTTAAGCTTTTTAATCAAATACACAACTAAGTCTTCTTCCTCTCTGTTGCTGAGTTTCAATTAGTTCCCTCCTTATGCAAATATGGTTACTTGATCACTATCAATACTATACATGTTGAATACAGTAATGAGAGAAACTCACACTCATAGGTTAAATGTATAGATAATCAGCAAGTTACTTAGATCTGAAATTTTTTAATACAATATGAAAACTAAATTGCAGAACGGTTGTGACAACAAAACAAAATATAGTTAAATATTTTATTACAGTACGTGGGATAGGGTAAAGTCCTTACAAACAGCAACTCTGATTATTATTAGTAGTAGTAGTGCATTATTAAAATAATCGTTTCCTTAGGGCCCTTTTTAAGATAAATGAATGAAATGAATCCTGTGTGAGACAAAAATGTGCCCTTTTCAAGTCTTCAGAGAATAATTATGATTTGGTATGATAAAATTTCTTGAAGTTGGGAATTTCTGTAACTACAAATACCATTGCCTTTGATTCCAGTAAAATTCAGACATTTTCTTCAAGTTGCTTGGTGTGATGGACCTAAGGTCCTGCATATGTTAGTTTCTCTAAATAGTTAAAAGGAACATTGTCTTCTATTTTCTGGATTTCCATTAAAGAAACAGTATTAAGTATTAGCAGGTATGTCTCTTTTGATATCAACCACTTAAAAACTCAAATCAAGCTTTAAAAAAAGAAACAAAATCAAAATAAAATAAAGAGAAATGGATCATTTATTGACTTTTTAATTTTTTGGTTGTAGATGGACATAATACCTTTATTTTTATTTATTTATTTTTATGTGTTGCTGAGGATCTAACCCAGTGCCTCACACATGCTAGGTGAGTGCTCTGCTAACTGAGCCACAATCCCAACCCTCACTTATTGACTTTCTTAACAGAAATATCTAAGAACTGAATTTTGTGGTTGAGGTTGTTTAGAAAGAAAATTCTTTAATGATTAAAAATGAGTGTAAGAATTTGCATTAATATTGTTAAATAATTATAAACCAGTGAATATTTCTGCAGAAGCAAGAAGCAAATAGGATGGTCCAATCTGAAGGCATCTTTTTTTTAGTATAGAAGCCATGGATACATTTAGCACATTCTTATTATGCAGATAGCTGGACATTATCTGGCTGTCCATCAAGACAGATTTTCTTCCTTCTCTACCATAGTATGTAGTTCAGAGCCAACTCACATGAACTGGGTTCCCTTGTCATCTCTACCTTTTCATTTTTCAGACAATGTGAGGCACTGTCTGAAAGCTTAAGACAGAAAGAGATAGTTGAGGGTACTCACCCTCGCCATTCCTCCTTGCTATGCTTTGCGTTGGATAAGGCTGTGTTCCTCTACCAAAATTAGAACTTTCAGATACATTTCTCCTATAACTGGAAGTCTCAGAGAAGATTCCAGGAAATATTCACTTCCTTGTCTTTTCAAGCCTAAAGTGAGAAAAGCTTCCTGTATTTACTAGCTATTGGGTGTTTTGCCACTTATCAATTTTCCTTAAATGTTACCACATCTTTGTTAAAAGAAAAACAACAAATGGTTTAGAAACCTGTCTTCAAAATCCCTTATGACATTGTTATACTTTTGCTATTGATTTCCTGTCCCATTTTAATTATGGCCGGTTCCTGAAAAAGACTTTTAAAATGCAATTCTGTAACTGAGCTGTTCTCCTATTGGATGAGTACACTAACCCTTATGTGGGTGGGAGAATTAAATTCTGGGTCTTCCAGTAGCATCTGGAATATTTGCATTAACATCAAGGAAGCATGGAACAAAATTCTGATGGAGTCCAAGGTCATGGGAGAGCAAGTGGCTCTTGCATTTAGACACTGATGATAATGGTACTTACAATGATTTTTACCGTGAGGTGGTGGTTTCTGCTGACCTGAGAACCTACACAAAGTAAAGAACTCAAGTATATTGCAAGAATCCTTGCCCTTGACGTAGTCATACTATTTCAAGTGACTTTGCAGCACTTTCACCATAGAGGTAGTCTGAGCTCCACTGGGAAAATCTGGGCTATTAATTTTCTCTGGCCAACAGAATGCAGTAGACACAACATTGTAGCAGTTCTAAGTTTGGTGTCTGAGGTCCTGCATACATCTTCTTGTCTTAATAACCCAACTAGCCTCCAGGTGATGCAGCCTGGGCTAGTCTGTAGGTTGATAAGAAATCATTTTCCCATCATTCCAGCTAAAAGGTTAGTGAGGTCAGTCCATTTTGTCAATTGGCTGCAATAATCATCTGCCTTAAATAGTATTTGATAAATTTAACTGTATGAAAGTTAAGTAAAGAAATAAATAGTAATTGTGGAGGACAAATTATCATTCTTATTATCTGGTTCTGAATACACAATAGGAAAAGTATGAGAAAATAAAACCTACAATGCACTTATTTGAAAATGCATTTTTTTAAAAACCTCTCACATATTAAGAAAAAAGTTTTTTAAAGACAGTCAATGCAATAGAAAAATAGGCTAATAATTTCAACGGCACTTCTTTATAAAAAGAAAAGTACCTGAATCACAAGCATAGGAAAATGTACTTAATCTCTCCACAATTAGCAATGGGCAAAATAACAACATAATAGGATACTATTATTCACACAAAATACTGTCAAAAATTTAAATATTAGAAAATACTGAGTGTGTTTAATTGAATTATGGGTCTCAATTCTTCATCTCACTATAATAAAATTATGGAGCTATACTCTTGCCAGGAATGCGATGCAGGCAGAGTAAACTTTCTCAAAGTTATATAAGAGCAGATTATGCTTCCAAACTGAGACCACAGTGGTTTTGTGGGTTACATGCCCATATTTATTTTTTGTCAATGGACCTTTATTTTATTTGTTTACTTTTATGTGGTGTTGAGAATCAAACCCAGTGCCTCACATATGCTAGACAAGCACTCTAGCACTGAGCTACAACCCCAGCCCCTACCTGCCCATAATTTTAGATCAAAGTTTCAAACCCTGCATATCCCTTCAAAGGTTCAGGGAAGTTTTACTCTTTATGAAACTATAGCAAATAGAAGAATCACTCTTAGCTATCAGTTTCACAAAGCAAGAATTAATTGGCTACCTTTCTTCTGAGAGTACAAAGCACCAAACAAGGAAGAAATTTTTCCAATGATAATTGTATATAAAAAGTAAACTGTTTGAGTTTTTTGAGTGGGAATGTGTTTGATGAAACATTTTTGTAGTTCTCAAATAATAAAAAGACGGTGATATAAAGTAGGGGGAAATAAACTTAAATCAGGGAAAATGCCAACTTTCCTATAATCCTCACATATACATTTAGTAGTTTCTATTAGACAGATCACTTAATCTGTCTCATATTGGTTCATTTTTTTAAAACTGAGAATTTAAGGAACCTTGAGCTTGATTCTGTTACAGTTTACATTTCCAAACTCTAAGACTTTTTTATGCTTTTTGAAATCTCTGCATTCTCAGTTAAGAGGTCTTCCAAACCTTGGCAATATGGTGAAGTCAGTGGAAACTTTAAATACAGTGTTCAAAGTGGCAAATGGAGTATCAACATGCTGAGCATCACACTGACCTTTAAAATAGTAGCACCATGCTGGTTGCAAAGTAATATCATATCACAGCACTGTCAAGATCATGAAACAAGACATTTGAGATAAATACCAACAAATAAAAATGAAGCAGATCAACGAGTAATATTCTGAATTGCATTCCATTAAGAATCTAAATAGAAATGTTTCATAGTTCCAAACTTCTCACAGACAATTTCAATTCCATGCATGGGAGAAGACTAAGCAGTCTCTTTTCAAGATTGCAGAAAAGCAAAATTTCCCTCCAGCATCCAAGTTGCTCCAAACATTATTGGGAAATCCTCTTTGGACTAACAGAAAAGACTGCAAAAACTTGGAAGAGGCTAAAAGAGAGAAAGCAGAGTAGCTGTTGCTGGCCTACATTTGTGACATGTGTGCCAACCTTCTCTTATCAATGAGAAGATTGGGTTAGAACTGGGCTGACCATCTGGGTTCCCGCCAGGCTGGTCCCGTGGTGGGTGCTTTCTTGCCAATGTTAAAATATACCAAGTTGAGATACTAAATGGGTTATAATAGCAAGGGGTACTTGAAATGTACATTGAGTACCAAGATAAAAACAAAAGTGAGGGCCAGAGAAACAGGAGTACGGTAATAAACAAACAATCCTCATTATTCATGAGAGAACTTTTTCATGTAGCTAGGATACATGTGCAAGAGCTGCCCAGACTCTGAACAAGTTAAGAAATAAACAGTAATTATATAATTCTTCTTTTTTTGTGTGGTGCTGGGGATTGAACCCTTGACATTTAACATGTGATACAAGCACTCCACCAAATGAGCTAAATCCCCAGACCATAAAGAATAATGATGGAGGACAAATTATCATTCTTATTATCAAGGAGCCAGGTTGAAGGACCTGACTTAAAGTGCAATGCTGAAGTAGGATCACTTACCAGTACAGAATTAGACAAACTCAGGCACCCAGCTTCAGGCAGTGCTGACCAGGGAAGGCCTCCCTGCATCTTGGCCTCCCTCCACCTGAGCTCTACCAAGGTGGAGCTCACAGTGCAAAAAAAAAAGAACTTGTCTTATGGTGAGCAGGCTTGCTCCAGATAGGGCCAAAGAGATCTGAGTCAAGCCTGTGCAGTTATTCTGCCAAAGTTAATCATTCAGATAAAGTATTCTACTTCCCCAGGAAAGACCTAGCAAAGCCTAGGAGAAAGATTCAGGTACTACTATCGGGTTCCATTCATAGGAAGGAAACAAAAATAGAGGCCACTAAAAGGACTGGATCCAAGGTGGAAGGAGGTCATAAAAATATGGAATTGTTAGCCAGGGAGGTAGAAGTTATGGTGTTACTGTACTTCAGGACCTGGCTATCCTATTCCAACCTCCATGTAACGCACACACTTTAAAGAATCTCAAAGAATGAACAAAAGAGAAATTAATCAAAGCCCCTCTCTTGAACACTGATATCCCTGTGTCTGCCTGTGCTCCTGCACTTCCCTGCAGTTGCTTAGCATTTTATACTCTTCAAAATAGTTCCACATATTGTCACTTTATTTATTCTCATAATTATCCTTTTTTGGAGAAACAAAACTATCATTATTATTTCCACTTGATAGAAAAATAAAGAGAGCCAAAATGTCATTTTCTTGGAAATAGGTTGTATAACTAAAACAAGTGCATAGGCTTCCTAAAATTATTATCAATAGAATATGAAACTTTTTTATTTATTTGGTGATATAAATAGGAGCTAAGAAAGAAAACTAAGATACGTTTCTTTAGATATTGGCCTTATTCTCAGAATATAAATTCCAAATACCTAGAGCTTCAGTCTGGGGCAAAGGTATCATTAACTACCTTGTCTTTAAATCTTTAAACCATTCAGTCTGCAGTACCATATATTACCTTACACAGTACCATAGAGAAGAAAATCAATTTTGTTATTTTTAAACAGATCTATTAAAGGCAGGACACAGATATTTTATTTATTTATATTTTTTTGCTAACCTCACAGTAATAGTATAGCAAAACTACTCTATATAATTTTTTAGGGAACAAGGGCATTTATGCATAAAATATTCACTCATTTGCTTATGTCAAGTGATCTGTGAGTGCTGGGCTCTGTGCTTGGTGCTGTTTATACAAAGAAGAAAAAGAGTCAGGTCCTGCTTTTAAAAAGGTATATGCAAGTCAGGGAAATGGGCACATAGATGAATGTTATAAAATACTGCAGCTGAAATGATAGAAGGATGTATAGCCTGCAACAGGAGTGCAAAGGACAAAAAAAGTGAATTTGTTCTAAAGCCTAAACTTTTAAAACTTTTCTTATGTAGATTTTATATAATACATATTTTTCTACCCGAATTTGACTTAATAATCATATAGGAGTGGGCTTTACCTAACTCGGCTTGTAGTAAAAGTGATTTATCTTTACCGTTTGTGAAATGCTTTAACAAAACAAGTGCAAATGACTGGTATGAATTATCATCATATGAATGATAACCTTAGCATTTCCCTGGTTATTACAGTGTTTTCAGGGTGGGGAGTAGGAGAGAAAAAATGCCTGAATCCCGGAGCAGTTAGAATACTGTCAGGGATGAATAGGGTGTTTCTGAAAGACACCAAGTTCCATTATCGAGCACTGAACAGAGGGACGAGCCTCCATCGGGTCTCTGGACTGACCAAGCAACAAGCAAATAATTTAACGCATCCCCAAAAGAAGTACTTTTATGATTTTTTTCTGTGTCTATTGGGTTATTTTCAATAGAATACAGTACATCCCCAATCACATGGGACCCTATGGAAGTGGCTAATGCTGTGACTAAAATATTGAGCCATCTTTCAAAAACAAGAAAATATTTCTGGCAGTATCCTCTGTGTAAGAATCTTCTTCTAGGGAAAGTTTTTTAGAAAAGCTTATTGTGGATAGGAAAATGGGCCTGTGTTAGTTTTCCTGATGAAGCATTATAATCTCTGCTGTCCATTGAACAATTCATTCCAATCATCAAATAGAGAAGATCCCATGGGGTCATGTTTGTCATTATGATGGGAACATAAGCCATAGTTATGACACAATGCCCAGTTCTGAGACACTTAGTTCTAAAAATATTCCACTTCTTCAATATGGGATCCACCTTAGAAGACACAACTGGGACAGGTATCCATAGTTCTCTATGGGCTCTTTCACTATGATTTATTTTCTTTACCCAAATGGATTTATACCCCATTTTTTTCTTCTTGAAATAAGTAGCAAACCCAGTTACAGGCTCCTCAGAGACAATGCGATATAAACAACTAATAATTCATGCATTTAATTTCCTAAATTTGATTAAATTTTTAAGACAGCCTCTGGTTTTAGTGCTAACGAATATGCTATAAGAGAGGGCATGAGATTGCAGCAAGCCCCAGTGAGGTTATGGGTAGCCCCATAAAGCCTGTTGGGGAAATATCCATGGTACAAAGTCATTAGGCAACATTTCTAGAAATGACAGGTCATTTGTCATAGAGTGAGGAGTAAACAGCATCCATCTATAGATGTGAAAATGTAGCAGAAGGGCAGAAGCCTTAGAAAGGGCAGATGAAGAGGTAACAAGGTTTAAATGACAGGCTTGGTTTTAGGCTCTCACTCACAGTCTGATAAGGGCAAGTTGCACAGTGACCAAGTAAGGGACCTGAAAATAACTAGATACTTAAACAATGTGAGTTGAAGATAATAAGCTTTGTAGGCAGAACCACCCAAGAGGCTGAGGTATGTGACTCAGGGAAGAATCCTTGCCTATAGGTAGTATCAAGTTTAATTCAGAAGGTGCCAGCTGTGGAATCCCTGAGTCTGGAGGAGGATCTGAAATTAAGAGGTTAGCAAGTATCGGGACTGAATGTATACATGCTCCCAAAATTGCTAAGTTGAAGCTGTAACTCTTAGTGTGAGGTATTTGGAGTAAGAAGTAATTAAGATTAAATGACATCATAAAAATAGACCCTGATTTGACAGGGTTGGTGTCTAAGAAGAGACACTAAGTGCACATCACACACACACACACACACACACACACACACTAGGGTGGGGTGCAAGGGGTGGGCGTTGAGCACACAGTGAGAAGACAGACATTACACCCCAAGGGAAGAGCCGTCCCTAGACACCAACAATTCTGGCCCTTTGGTCTTGGACTTAACTGTCTGCAGAACTGTGAGAGAATAAATTTCTGTTGTTTAAGCCACCAAGTCTATGGGATTTTGTTATGGCCACCTGAGAAGACTAATATGGCAGGCCTGAGAAGACTAATATGACAGAGAAATTGGAAAGGGAGAGACATGATTTCAGGTTTTAGTGAGAACTGTGTAGTGAGGAATTTAATGTTACAGCATTAGATTTTGTATTTCTCAATAGGGCATAAGCTGCAGGGGAGCAGAGACACAGTCATTCACTGCTATATAGCCTCAATTCCTAGAACACAGCAGGTGTTTAATAAATGTTGGTTGAGTGAATTCTGCCTTACCAAGACTGGCCAGAGTCCTGCAGGGAGGGAGGCTGGAAACAAAAGCAAAGATAAAATGGCTCCCATGAAAGCATTTTGCACACAAAAGACACTGGATTGGTGTTAGACCCAAAACAGAGTTGGTCGCAGAGGCCGTCACTGTACATTCTCCAAAGTGTCAAAGTAAGAGTAGTTCTCTAGACTACTGTACAAATGACCAATGGGCCCATTTGGTTGTCTTCCAAAAGGCAAGAGGTAGAAAACAGTGTAGAAGAAAAAGTCAGCTAATCAGGAATAACACAATGGACTCCTTTTCTAAGAAAATAGCCATTGAGTGATCATGACCCACTGCTGAAAACAATGCGCAAAGGCTAAAGTGTGTGTGTGTGTGTGGCATATTTATGAGATGCCTTATAATTCTCAGATTTCTCACAGATAAATTAAACAATCAAATTATAGATTATTAATATCAAGAATATCATGGGCTATTATGTACATGCACAGGAATTTTATAGGAACTACGTAGAAAAACTTAGGAGCAGACTTAACAATGAAAGAACAGTTTTATGTCATGTTCACTTAGATTCTATTCCTCAAAGCAAATCCTAACTAATAAGGGCAAAGTTGGGAAGGTAGAATGTTCATTTTACATACTGGGAGCCCCTGGCAAGAATGTGTGTGCGCAATAAAACATTGGAACTAATAATTCAATCAAACATGATTGGTATTTTTTTTAATTTTTAAATGTTTTGAAAATGTTTAGGATTAGTAGTGTTCTGCTATTGTTATTATTTTGTACATTCTTAGTAAGCATTTCTGTTTTAGTCAGCTTTTTAATTGTGCAACTAAGATACCAGACAAGAATGAACTTAGAGGAGGAAAAGTTTATTTGGAGGCTTACTGTTTCAGAGGTCTCAGTCCATAGACAACCAGCTCCATACCTTGGGGCTTGAGGTGAGGCAGAACACTGTGGTGGAAGAGTGTGGTGGAAGGAAGCAGCTCACGTGATAATCAGGCAGCAGAGACAGAGACTCCACTTGCAAGATACAAAATATACGGGGCTGGGGCTGCGTAGCTCAGTGGTAGAGCACTTGCCTGGCACATGTGAGGCACTGAGTTCAATCCTCAGCAACAAATAAAAATAAAGAAAGAAAGGTATCAAGTCTATCTACAACTAAAAAAAAAAAAGCCCTAAAGCCACACCCCCAATGCCCACCTCCTCCAGCCCCACCTACCATTTCAGTTACCACTCAGTTAATCCCTATCAGAGGATCAATTCATTGATTGTGTTAAGACTTTCATAACCCAATCATTTCTGCTCTAAATCTTCTTGCATTGAGCTTCTGGGGGATACCTCATATACAAACCATAAAAATTTTTCTGTTTTTTTTTCAAATGGATGGGTTTCATTTTTTTTAATGTATGGAAGAGTTATGTAAATATTCCCAAATCACATCAATTGTCTACTCTATCTTTGCACATATCTCCTCTCACTTCTCTCAAAGTAGCTTGTCTGCACTTTCTTCTAATGTAGGTTTCATTTTAACATGATTGTATTTACCAATTTTTAGTGAATATATTTTTAAAGAATTTCTTCCCTACCTCAAAACTCACAAAATATTCTTCTTCACTAATGTTTTTAAATACTACTTTTGCCTAGTGTGGATTAAAGACAATTAGTGTCTTAAAGACCTGATTGTCTTTAATCCACTTGGGATTTGTGGCCAGGGGGAGTATATATATATATATAATGTGAAGCAGTGTTGACGTGATTTCATTTATTCATATGAACTCCAATTGTCTCCTTACCTTTTATTGTTGCAAAGTCTACAGATCTCCACCTACCTGTTAGTTTATGGTCTCATATATCAAGTATCGATTTACACATAATTTTGAAGGATTCTTGTTCTGTCCATGATGCTATGTGTGTATCATTAAAGCATGTCACATTAATTTACTAAGATTAATAATTATATCTTGATAGCTAA